>NW_010188670.1:0-21278 GCF_000695765.1 Mesitornis unicolor
CTCCTGAGATTCTGTGATTCTGTGATTTTTCTCTCCTTTAAAGAGAGAAGTGAATGAAATAATAAGATAGGATGAGTCAAATTTTGATGTAACTAAAAGAGTTCTATATTATTTTCAGGTTGTTTTTTTTTCTTTCCCCAAAATCTCAGTATCATCCTTCTGGATTTGTTTGGAGTATGGGAGAAGGGCATGTCTCTAATCATTATGGCATCTGGAGACAAATGTGGAAAGGAATTGAGGGTTTAACTTCATTATTTGGTACTCATCTCCTCTTTTCTCTCACCCTCTGGTTTGTGTGATCTAAAATCAGAAACCATGTGCACACTAGTGCTGGTATATATGCAAATACATCCTGTAAGTCAAGACCCAAATGGGCTCACTTTCTACAGCATTCAAGAAAGACTAGCTTATATTATGCCATTTTTCCTCCTGATTTCCATCAGTGGATGTCTGCCACTATGTGAGTTCCTCCTCATTGCTCAGTTGACACTGAATGTTGCATTGATTCCATCTTCAGTTATTTGTTTCTGCCTTGCATCACCTTTCCTTCAAAGTCCATACTCCTTGCAAGTGAAGACAGAAATTTTAAGGATTTTTTTTTTCTTCTCGCCTTTTAAGGAGTCAACTTTCCTTAAAAGCAAAAGATCCATTAGCTTCTAGGTTGATCAAATTGTCTTAGAAAGCTAGCTTGCACTGCAGAAAGAAATACTCAAAATCTGCCTTCCAGTTGCAATCTGGTGTCATCCACTTTTTTTTTCCTGTGAAAACTCATAGCAATTCTAATCTGATTGTTAGCATATGCTTAAATGTCCTGTGCTCTTCTGGTGTTTGCTAACACTGCAAAGAACAAGGGTAAATCCTTTAAGTACCTCTGTTACTTCATTTGGGTGAAGTTCATTTGGTTCATAACAACCCCATGCAAGGCTACAGGCTTGGAGATGAGTGGCTAGAAAGCTGATTGACAGAGAGAGATCTGAGGGTACTGGTCAACAGCTGACAGTATGAGCCAGCAGTGTGCACAGGTGGCCAAGAAGGCCAATGGCATCCTGGCCTGTACCAGAAATGGTGTGGCCAGCAGGACCAGGAAAGTGATCCCTCCCCTGTATTTGGCACTGATGAATCTGCACCTTGAGTACTGTGTTCAGTTTTGGGCCCGTCACTCGAAGAAGACATTGAGTTGCTGGAGCATGTCCAGAGAAGGGCAAAGAAGCTGATCAGGGTTCTGGAGCACAAGTCTTAGGAGGAGCTGCTGAGGGAACGGGGATTGTTTGGTCTGGAGTAGAGGAGGCTGAGGGGAGACCTTGTCACTCTCCACAACTACCTGAAAGGAGGACGTAGTGAGGTGGAGGTCAGCCTCTTCTCCATGGCAGCTAGTGACAGGACAAGGGGAAATAGCCTCAAGTTGTGCCAGGGGATGTTTAGATTAGATATTAGGAAAAATGTTTTCACTGAAAGAGTTGTTGAGCATTGGAATGGACTGCCAAGGGAAGTAGTTGAGTCATCATCCCTGGAGGTATTTAAAAGACAGGTAGGTGAGGGACTCAGAGACATGGTTTAGTAGTGAACAGGTTATGGTTAGACTCGATGATCTTAAAGGTCTTTTTCAACAAAATGATTCTGATTACTGTTTCTAACTGTAAGATACTGAAGGGTTTTTAGCTTTCCAGATAGATTGTTAATCTGAAAGAGAAAATGTTTTATTAATTCTGTTTGATCTGACTTTTCTAATCATGAAATGAAGAAGTTGTCAGCAATTCAGCACAGTTCTGTTTCTGTGACCTATATCCTTTTTTCTTTGAGATTTATCAGGTTCCTTGTTTTTGGCTTGAAGGTCTTCATTGTGACTTACAGGTCTTAAGCTTGCATTTCTTCCCTGAAAAGTTAAAATATGCTGCCTGAATGAGCTCTATAAACTCCTTTTTTCTTTGCTACACTTGGAGAAGAAAAATAACTGGGGTGACATGGTGTGAAATGCTATCAAAACAAATGTGATCTCTGTTAGATACTTTTATTTTTCCCTCTTCAGTCCTTACTGCAATTCTCTGATATACACAAGGCTACTAGAAATGGATTGTGATCTCATCATGATCACTTTCTGCACTAATCTATAAAATGGATGATTCTCATTCATTAAGCTCTAATCGTTGCCTCTTGTGTTACCCATCTATTGACAGGAGCCCTCATGGAAGCGATTCTGTGTTCCGTTGAGTGAAAGTGGTTCAGATGATACCTCTTTCCAGAACAGCAAACTGTGCACCATATTGTGATAACCAGAGGAAATCTTTTTCTCCCTTCCTTCCTGAGCAGTGGTGAAAAACAAGCTTGTGCTTTGAGTATTTTAGAACATCAATTAAGCTAGGATCTCAATATAAGATGGCTAAGAATGGCTTAACTCATTCAGACTGTTTTCACATGTTTTCAATATTTTTTTTCCTCAAACAACATCCACAAATGGATATGTAGGAAGGGAAGGCGTTAACTCCTCACCATCCTGTAATCCCCCACCCTTCAGCTGTTTTCAGCTGTGATTGTCTTGAGTCTAATGTTTTCTGCTAATGGATCTCTTTATGAGGAATGCTTGGTCTTTATTAATTTAGTAATCCTAGATCTTGCAGCTCTCTGTGCTGTTAAGGAATCTAGATCTGTACTTAGAACTGGAGTACCTGGAGAGTGTTGACTTAGCCCCAGACTCAGAGTATCTTATTAGATGTAAATTCTGCTGTTGTGTGCCTTCTGTTGCAGGAATGTGTTCTTCTTAATCCAGATGTTGTTAAAACCATGCATGAAATTGTTTCGGTTTTGTGTTCACTCAGCATTCTGTCAGATGCTAAGACAAAGAAACTTCATTTCAAATCTTACAAGCTTGTCTGAGGAGCTTAGGCAAGTGTTACGACTTGCACCTTTCATTTTACTGCTCTTTGCCAAGTATTTGGATTTCAAAGAAAGCAAGTGCTTTTCTTTTCTCCTACTGTCTAGGGTAGGATTGTCCATTAGACATCTGCATGAATATACTAAATAGAGTTACTGTTCAAAACACCTTACAGCTACTTTGCTCCATAGCTAATTTTTTCTACAGGAAGCTGTTCTTGCAGGAAGTAGATTTTTTTTTTTCTCTCTTACCCTGGAGTACTGAATGAAGTGAAACTGCCAAATCAGTCTGAACTCAAACCTGTGTTTTACCATGCGCAAATTTGATTGTAATTATGACTTCACAACCTCTGTCAAGGAGATTTGTTCACATCAGTAGAATACTTGCTTTCAGGTCTTACTCAGTGTTGCATGGAAAGACATTCTTCACAGAGGGTCAGCATTGTTAAGGGTAAGGTTCTCCTTTTTCCACTCTACGCTTCACCAAGACTCTACCAAAATACTGACCTTTCTACTGAAGATGCAGGAGAGCCCATTCTCTTGCTGAAGGGCATATTTCTTTCAGGATAAGTGGGTGGATATTTGGACCTTTTATTGATGATGATCTTAAACTGTGAATGCAGTCTTTCACCTTTTTGAGACTGAGAGTAAATAAGTAAGATTGAGCTGGGAATAAATTTGTGGTCATTTGTCCCTTTTGTCTGAAACAGATTGAAAATTGCAAAACTTGATTGCTTTTTACTATTATGCTAAGGGTATGTTTAGTTCTTTCTATGAAATATACTGACATGCAGATAGCTAATATGGTATGTCAGACTTAGCCAGTTTTTCAGGTCGTGTAAGTTTTATACCACACATGCTCTGAGCAGGGATTTTTCCCTGCTGTGGATAACTGTCCTTGTGCAAGTCATGCAGTTTCTGAACTGGTGAAAGATTAAAGCTGTTCATTCTTCTTTTTTTTTCTTTTTTTCTTTCTTTTATCCCTCCACTTTTTCCCAAGAAACATGAGGTATGGACATGTTATCTAGTAGTTTGCATAGTGAAAGGTCAAGTAGTGAGAGCCTCAAGATAGCAGCAAGAAGGAAATTTTCACTGTATACTGAAGGAAGAAAACATTCATAATCAAGAGGATGCCCAGAGAGGTTGCAGAATCTCCATCCTTGAAAATTTTCAAAACTACTGGACAAGGCCCTCAGTAACCCAGTGTTAACTCCTGAAGTTATCCTTGACTTGAGGAGGAAGTTGAATGGGATGGCCTCTGGAGATCCTATCACTTTTTTTTACTATGATTATATAATGAAGAGGATAATTTTGGTTCTTAAGGCAAGATTGAGCTCTTATACTCATTTTCAATAATGGGTACTTTATGCAAAGAGGAAGATTTTGGTTTAGAAGTGTTAAAAATAAGTTGGGTCTTATTTTCCAACATTGTAACTATATGATTAAAATTAATTCTTCTCACAATTTAAATGAAAGCCATTACTTAGCACAAAAAGTTCTAATGAGAATAACTGAATAAAAATTTCATGCATTTGAAAAGCCTGATATGTTGCAATATATTAAAAACTGATATATTGACTTTTTTTTGAAGAAGGAGTAATTCCCTCCTTCATAGAAGCCCAGAGTGGTTTTGGTTGGAAGGGTCCTTAAAGATCTAGTTCCAACTCCCCTGCCATCAGCAGGGACACCTCCCACTAGACCAGACTGCTCAGAGCCCCATCCAACTTGGCCTTGAACACTTCCGGGGAGGGGGCATCCACAACTTCTCTGGGCAATCTGTTCCAGTCTCTGACCAACCTGACAGTAAAGAATTTCTTCCTTGTATCTAATCTAAATCTACCCTCTTTCAGTTTGAAACTGTTATCCCTTGTCCTATCACTTTATGCCCTTGTAAAAAGCCCCTCTCCAGTTTTCTTGTAGGCCACCTTCACGTATTGTTCAGCTGGCTTGTGATGCTGTTCCTACTGCAGGAGATGCCACAAAGGCTCATTGCTGGCTCAGTGTTCAATTTGCTATCCACCAGGACACCCAGGTCCTGTTCTTTCTTGTGGCCCCCTAGGGTGTACTTGTGTATGAGGTTTTTCCTCTCCAGGTGTAGAAGTGTGCAGTTCCCATTCTTGAGCTTGTTATTTCTGTTGGCCCATTTTTCCAGCCTGTCAAAGTTCTGAACACCAGCACAATCATCTGATATATTAGCTACTCCTGAGCTTTTTATCATCTGCAGTGTTTTAATTCTCTAAGTTCAATATTTTCTGTAGCAAGTATGTGATTTTAAAAAACTGTATTTTGACTAATTGGATAATGCAGATTCTCAGACTATGTATGAAACATAACACTTTAGAGGCTGTAATGCTAAACTTACACTTGGTTTTCTTGATTCTGAATTGACCGTTTCTGCTTGCATGGCTCTTGTGCATCTTTTAAAAGACTTTTATAAGATTGTCCTGGGATATTGTGGCTATTAGGGAAAGGTAATGAGAGATAATATGAATATAAGGAGGTAGGATATAATATTCGATAATATGTGGTCCTGTGAATTGTAAGTCTGCGTAGAACACTGAAGTTTGTATCCATCAGAATTTTAGTACTCCCAACAGTTGATTTAAACCTAATTAGCAGATGTACTTTAGTGATGAAAATCCTAATGACTGCATTCTCTGAGCAGTTTATCTGCAATATGCTTCTCAACTTCACATGGACTTTTCATTTGTTTGTAAACAGAGAAGAAGCCATTTTCCTTTCACATTTATAAAACTGTGTAAAAGTGTACTTTTAAGATGCAGTATCACAGTATAGTGCTATTAGTTAGAAATTCCATGTTAAACACAATGGATATAGGATGGGTATCTGAACAATGTGTTCAATCTGCCCATGCTCAGTGAGTTTACCTGCAATTTCCATATAGTAATTCTCAGAGGTCTAAAATGTAAACAAATGTAAAAACTTTTCAATCTACCTGGACAGAATTTCCAGGAAAAAACATTTCTGGAGAAATGTCACTGTTTTGTGTTTTTTTTGTGCAAAACTGTTAAATGCACAATTACTTACTTTAACAGGTAACCATGAATGAACTGTAATAGAAAGTGTCTGATGGGAGTGATTTAAATCTATGGGGAGAAAAATAAAGCTTAATATGGTCCATTGATAAAGGGATAATAGTTGTTACTTGCAAGGTAAATCTCCAGCTATCTCTTCTGAAGCTTTATACAAAAAAATACTTCCTTGAAGAAGCAGTAAGGTGATCTATATTTTTCCTGTGTTTATGGTGTGCCAAAATTTCTAGGTTTTGAAGACATGCCGTTCACTTTACAGTGTCTAAGATGTCCTGTGCGAGGGCATGAGATAGTTCTTTTGATTATCGTCCTTCGAATGTGAAATAAACTTGTGATGGTGATTAACCCAATATAAAACCTGACTGCTTTTGAAGTACAATAGCAAACTTTCTGGAAAAAATGAACTAAAGCCATGATCATATAACAGTAGTTTGCATTAACAGCAACACAAAATATGGTTTTACGTTTTGAATGGGAATACCTAGTCCTGGTTCGCAGATCATAATTTAGCTGCGAACCTGTCTTAGTAGAGAACCTTCATTGTTTTAAAAAGATAGCTCTCTATATTGTATTTTTATTAAAAATGACAGCTGTGAGTAGAAAAAACCCATATGGAATAGGTCTTATGCCTCCAGAGGAAAGATGCTGGCTATTTGAGGCATAGGACAAAAAATATCATTCCACTTGTAAAATCTCCACCATGACAACAGATCAAATGAAAAACTCACTTAGGTCATAGCACTCTTAGTTAAAATTGTGGAAACACTAAGTATCAAGAACTAAGTATCAAGATTTTTGAAAAGCTTTGTTATTGAATCTACATTACATCTTGTTAGAAGTTATGTTGCTGTGATGAGTGGTAAGCTGCCCAAGTCATTAGATCTTCAGGTCGCTAAGAATAAGAGATGCTTATGAAGTGTTTTGAATAAGATGATTCTAGAAGTCTGTTTTTTAGTTTAATATATTGGTCATCTTCCTTCAGTCATTTGGGGAGAGATAAATCAGTTTATACATGACATGAGTAATTTCCTATGATTAAAAACTAATGGGGCAGTAGTTCAGTATGTTGAACTCGCCCACCTGTTTTGTGTGACTGGGAAAAAAGTACGAAGATCACTTTTAGGAGATGCTCCTCGAATACTGTGGCAATGGAGGGAAGAAATAGTGGCAGCCATTTGAATACAAATGGTATGCTGTTGTGGAGAGGGGTCAAGTATGGTTTCTGAATAACCAATTAAGGAAGTACTTAGCTGATGACTTTATTGTGTACGGCACATAGCCCTGGCATGGATGAGACCATTGATAGGGTATAGTGGCCAGTTCTGATATTCGTGACAAAGGATTTATCAAAATAATTATTTGACAAATAATGAAGTATTTAGGAAAGAATTGCAACAAATATTTGTAATCTGTCTGGAAGGGAAAAAGTTGAATTCAGTCCTCAACTAAAACCAAACATTAAGGATAGCCTTGGCCACAATCTGAAAATGCCTATATGAAGAAAAGTTTATGAAGAAGGGTGTCTCTCATCTGTCAGAAAATACTATATTTGGTCTGACAGCTGAAAGCCAAAGCTTAGGCAAAGTGAGGTAAGAGATTAGGTGCAAATTTGTGATGTAAGGTAGTTCACTAACTGGTTAATTTACTTAGGGATTTAATTTATTTTTTATTTTCTGTGACTTAGATTTCGTGATTCTAATGCTAGTTTTTGGCTTAAGCTATGAAAACTGCTTAAGTTATGAAAACTAGCCAGCACAATTTCTGTAACTGATTTTTGGTTTGCAGTTCATTTTGCATGCTGTGTCTTCTTTCTGTATTCCACATACTTGTATCAACAAAAAATAACTGCACTGCAGAGTGACAAACTAGATATACTGCTATCTTGTTAATCATTGGACTTGGGGTATTTGAAAGTTGGTTGGATACAGTTTGTTAGAATATTAGCGGAATTATTTTATCAGAGAACTCAGCACTGAAATTAAGTGCTGACATTCTAAATGCCATTTGTAGATCTCAAAGTCAGATGAGATCAATAATGCAAGTTGTGTTTCCCCGGCTGTTGAATTTTCCACAACCTGAGGAAATCAGCAGTGCGCTGATGTCTAATCAATCCATTCACTTATAGGTTTTCATCATGGGCATCAGAGTTGGAATTAAGATTTTATTTTTTTTTTAAGTTAATGTAATTTCTCCAAAACCAGTGCATTTTATCATTTTGTTAGAACATTTTAACATTGTTTTGTCCTCTCTGGTCCTTTTTCCTCCCTTGTCCCCTGGACGACTTGAATATGCTAGTATTATGTTGAAGTAGCATTTGCTGTTAGGATAAGATTACTTGCTTATATGCAACCATCAGTATTCAGTTCAGTGACCTGTCGTATCTGTCTTACCATCTTTGCTTGTCAAAAGAGGTTTAATGAATTACCTGAAGTAAATGTATTGGATTAAGAAGTTCTAGAAATAGCACTTATACTATCACCATATGTGAGATCTCGTATCCATATGGTGGTAACACCACTTGAATGTCATTGCTAACTTCCTTGGTGATCTTAGACTACTTTATATGCTACTGTTTCAGCAAGAATATGTAAACAAGGCTGTCCACTTGCTGAGGGTGGGTAGATTTCATGCTTAATTTCACACAGTGATTAGAACTGCATTATTTTAATCAATTACCCGAGGAAATGATCAGCTGTGGTTTAGGCTGTAGGGATAATACCAAGTTCTGGAGATTATATCCAGAGAGTATTTAGTAGTAAGGTCCCTGTCATGAGAACTAACAGATGGAATTATTACGAGAAAAGAAATTGGCAGGTAAACTGAAATAATTTTTTTCCATATCATTAATTTGGGGTGAAATGCTTTAGGGTTTGTAGAAATTCAATAAATATGCATAAGGTGATAGTTTGTGTTCCACATCCTTTACATTTATACTGGCTTATTAAAGATCTAATTAAGTTTTCTAAAAAGAGAGTGGATGCAGTCTTGCAAAAAAATGTAGATGACAATGTGGGTTCACAGTAATTAGGACTTCAGGGATAAAATAAAGGGTCTCTGCAGTTAATGAATATCAAAGCCATGGATGTTTTGAAAACTTACAAAGATGACAGCATTTTACTTATCACATCTGTCTTGTGTTTGTATGGTCCTTCAGTGTTTATGGCAAATGACATACCATTTACTTCTGCAACTATGGATAGTAAACAAAGTTACAAAATATATTTTACTCTTTTTGTGCATGCATAAGCAGATTTTTTTTACTAACTCCCTAGTTTTCATTATCCTGCAGTATCTTTCTTTGTTGTCCATTCATGTATATCTTAAAAAATTGTCTCTGGGTGGGATTGATTAATATTTTTCTATTGAAACAGCACCTCACAAAACACTGCAAAGACTCCTGTTCTTTTAAATCTCTCTTTAAGTCTGTTTTGCTGTCCAGATTCTAAAACCATGACAGTGGTTAGGCAATAGATGTGGCAAAGCAGCTGTGGACCTTGTAAACCCATAGTCTTCATTGGTCTTTTGTATTCTGTGTGCAGACATACATAAATAAGCAAATGAGATCTGCCTTATCTTCTTGATTTGTAGCTTCTAAACTCTTGGGGACGAGAACTGTCACTGTTATGTGCTTCTCCAGTACCTTGCACAATTAAATTCTGCTCATTGACTAGGATTTCTTAGTGCTCTGATTAAAATAACAATACTGAAATAATTCCTTGCACAAAATGTATTAACAGTATCAATGAAACCAACAATATTATGCTTGTACCCTGGACAACATAATCTGGTGTATAAATTCTTTATCATTGTAATACTGGAGAAGAACTTATACATTGTTCTGCGGTTTAAAATGTGTGTTCAGTTGTGAGTTCAATACAGCTGCCATGGATCCTTTTACAGGCTTTTGTTTAATGCCTTGAATGTAACTTCTTGCTTCTTAAAGCTTTATAGCACATATTAGAGTTTATTATTCAACCATATGCGGTGGGCATGACAGAAGCTTGCATCCTTTATGCTTATACCCTCTCAACTGTTTTCCAGCTCTGCTTCTTTCCTCCCTCTGTTGTTTTTGATCTTGTGTTACTTTTAGAATGTCTTCTGTGGATCTCCTGGATCTCCTCTTCCTAGAAGAAGAAATCCATGGATTTCTGAATCTTTCTTTTCTGTTTGTCTGTGCTCCACTTACAATTCTAGTAGCCCGATCTGCTGGTACTGTGTCAGTTTCGCAGTAGGGACGGACAAAGCAACAAGACAAGTGTTGGCGTAGCACAAAAAGCCTTTATTGTTGTTCTTCCTCATTTCTTTATACTCTCTTTCCTCAGATGTGTCTTCTTCTCATTGGTTCAAAGTTATTATGTTTCTTTTTTATTGGCTAATATTTTCACAGTTCATCACAACTCAGCACTTCCACCAAATGAACACATACCCCTCAGTTTGCTGTCAGCGCTTTTGACAAACTTGTTTACCTTGCGTCTCTTCTTGTTCCTGTTCTCAAGGGTAGACTGGAATCTTCTTAAGGTCAAAGTCACCAAGGGCCTCAGTCCAGCTGAGGTCCCCCCCACATGTCAGTAGTCCTTTCCTCTTTTTCTTCTCATGCATTTCCATGGGAAAAGGGAGTACTTTCATGTCAATGAGTAATGGAAGAGGGGAAAAGAGAAAAAGGAGCTGTTAAAATTAGCGTGGACTGTGGGGAAAGATCAGGAGGTAATGGGCTTGCTGTAAGTGGTTTCTACAGTTGATTCAGAAACTGAATTCTCTCCAGCACAACTTTCCTTTAAAACCCACAGGCTCTGTGAAAGCATTGGCTTGCCTCTGGTACATAGCTTTCTATATTAATGTTTTTATAATGTACCCTTTCCTGAAATTTCCTGTTTGTTGAATTTAATTGTCTGAACACTGTTTTATTTGCATCTTTTTACTTCTGCCTGCCAGTCCGCTTAAATGCCATTTAGAGTAGCAGGAGGGTAAATTTTCCTCTTGTGTTGACTGTATTTCTCAGTGCAAACTGTTATGTGCCTCAAACAGTGTGTTTGTTTTTGTATAAATATGAAGTTTTATTTTAGTGTTAGAGATTCTGGTAACTTATCCTGAAGACAGAACTGTGTATGTGCAAAATGGCTTAGTCAAACTACAGTTTACTCCTTCCCACCCTCTTTTACAAAGAGCTGGTGAAAAGCAACCTGGCCCGCAAGCCCTGTCAGGTCTGTTTTAAGGGGTCTTTAAATACTTGCATTTCTGTACTCTTACTTGTCTATTGAACCATATGTTTGTGTAGTTTTTGGCAAAGCAGTATTTTTTTCAGAAAAATATTGTCTCTTCTCACCTTGTACAAAAAAAAATTAAGTTATTGGATATTTTGCCAAACCCAATGAGGCAAACTAACAAAGTGTCAGGGAATCAGATGATTTCAGTCAAGTCAGAATGCATTTTGGACTGTGTATGTAAAGCAGCCCATTTGTGTGGTTGATTAATATTCATCCACTTTCAGACCTGCATATGTAACTCTATGAGTATATACAGTGCAGAATATTTAGCAATGTTATTTTTTTTGTATTTATTGTATCCTATATACATTTAATAATTCTATACATTTTATGAATGTTTTCCTTACTAGAATTGTGTTGTTTTGGAAAGCAAATTCAATTCAGTTGAACTACATTCTTGGAGTGGGAGATAAGTACTTATGTACCGGGAAAGTAAATTGGAAAGTAATGCCTCATGTACCTATTTTTAAATGTGATTCAAACCTAGAAGTTTATAGCAAATCATGTGGTGTTCTTGTAAAAGGATAGGTTTCTGTCAAATGGAGATAAAGTGTGTTCTCAGTCTTTGTGTCTGTAGGGATTAGGACAGTAATTGAATCTAATTTCTGGCGATGACTTCTCCCTGTGGTCACTGATGTATTATTTCACTGAAAACGTGTGGGGAGGAGTTGAAGTGTCTGCAGTGCATTTCTTAAATCTGAATGTAATTCCTATTACTTTGTTTCATCTCTAGGCTTGTCAGAATGAGAGGTTTTTCTGTAATTGTTTTCTTCTAAATATAGAGGTGGAAAAATTAATTGTGTAAATGAAAATTTTATTTAGGGATGTACACATGTGTAATGCTAATAATGATCTTCGCCCCCACCCCTAAAGGAGGAAGGAAATTTTGTCACAATGAATAGTACAGCTCTGTAGAAAAGGTTGGGGTTTTTTTAGCATCCAGTTCAAAAACCGTGACTTCCTTGAACAACATGGAATATTAATTGTGGCAGAATAAAATTGGAGTGAGCTAATAAGTGGTATCTACTTTTTATCTGACATCTTTTTAAGACTGTAAGAAGTTTCAATGATTAAATCTTCCCCACTGACAATATTTAAAGTGGTGCAACCAATGTGAATGTTCCTGATTGGCATTTCTTCTTGTAATGAGATTTATTGTTTGTTCTTGCATGTTCAATGAACATTCACCCATTCTGTTGCTAAACATATTGATGAGCTTTGCATTTACTTATCAGATCTTATAATTGTTTTTATGCCTCTGTAATCTTCCTCTCAGTAGCAATTATGGTTAATCTATAAAAACTATCACCCTCTTACTGCCCTTCTGCTCCCTAAAGTAGAGTAAGCTTATCAATTTTATTTTTTTCTCACTTGATCTCTGACTAGTTAGCTAACTCGCCTCTTAGGTCATCTCTGTAAATGTGTTTATAATGTTAAACTGACAATTGAATACATCAGAACTGGTCTGTGCTTTTTGGTCCGTTGCTGCTTCAGTTTTCATGGGTTTTTCTTCTGATAGCTTAGACCATTGTGTTATTTTAAAATATAGTAATAGAAATGTATCTTATATTTTAACTTAAATGATTTGTTTTCTCTCTGTATCTATTGGGTAGCTAACTTTGCTAGCTCGTAATCATGGCAAACGGTGTAGCATTTGTGGGGGAACTAGGGTCAGTGCAGTACTGAAGACCTCACTCGTAAAGGCAAACTTTTTGTGGGGAAATTTTTTCTGCATATTCTTCAGGCTATAAAATAAAGTTTCTGAGCTGATTTTTTTTCCCCCACACTGATTTGAAAAACTAGGTTGAATGGGAGTTGAAAGTGGAAGGTGCTGTGGTTAACTAGTGTGCTAATATTGACCTTAAAGAATGCAGATTTCTAAACTTGAATACTTAAATGTGAGATAAGTTGAATTAACTGTAGTGTATCTTTTCAGCTAGCTGCTAATCAAGACAAGACAAGAGTCTGCATAAATTTTATTTACATGCGAATAGATGTGTTACTTAAAGATAATGCAGCCTTTGACTTTGGTAATTTTTCAGTGTTTATCCTTTGTGGAGTTACTTTTAAAAACAAGAATTGCCTTTTTGTGCCTCAGGATATCCCTGAGAGTCAAATGGTGAGGGCTGGGAGAATATATACTAGGATATATAATATGTTTGTTCAGTTCCTGCAATGTTTTTTAGGAGTCCGCTATTAGATGTGGACTAGACTGACTTTTGTCCTAAGCTGGTGCAACCTCTGTTATGTCCTTACAGTGATGGACTTGGCATCTGCAGAGGACTTCTGAATATATCTGAGTGCATTTACGTTATCAGGAACAGTGATGTCTCCTCTTCAGATGAAAAAAAAAAAAATAGGGAAAGTGCTTCGTAGAATTATCCTTCTAATTGCTTTGAAAGCAAATCTCTAGGATAGGTGTGTGGAATGTCAACTGTTATAGTCATGCTTCCTCTCTCCTTTTATGTTTTTCATTATTCTACATCAACAAACTCCTTAGAATCAACCACCAAAACCAAACTGCCAAATATTTTTTTTTCTTTCCCTTTCTTTATCTTTAAGCACCCTACACTTCAAAGGCACAAGTGTTCTTTCTGTTTTCTTTAACTTTAGATGCAGAATAATCAGCAGTCTGTATTAGGTCTGTTACAGAATTGAAGCTTAATATTTCTTGACTTGTTTAGGTCTTGAAATTGGTATTTTCCTCTTTAGGAAAAAATATTCTAGGTTTGTTTTGGTTTTGGTTTGGTTTTGGGTTTTTGTTTGTTTGGTTTGGTTTTGGAGTTTTTGTTTGGGTTTTTGTTTGTTTATTTGTTTTAATCTGCAGTTATTTTTAACCCTGATAACTCCAGTCTTAGTGGATGTAAGAGCTATCATTTTTATGTAGTGAGAGTAGTAATGGCATTTTGCATAATATTTATTTATTTTCTACCATGTTTGTATATTGGAGACTTAATCCTGTGAGGACTTGGTTTATGGGTAAAACATGAAGAACACGTGGATTTGTGAAGAAGACATGCAACTCATATCTGTGGTAGGTAGTTGGTAGATGTTTCAGTGTATTTGGTAGTAAATTTTTCCACTCGAGATTTAAGGCTATTTTGTTGCAACTTTTCTATTATAATCTTTGAAATTCTTAATTTGTAGATAGACTAGTTTATGCATATAGTTAGATATCTTATTTCAGAAAGTACCTAGTTGGCTTATCACAAGATAGAAAGTGTTTATTGCTTATCACCACCACATCTTTTCTCTGCCATTAGTCTTTTGATTTGCTTACTATTCAGTTGCTGTGAAGAATGAGATGAGAAATTAAATTGTATTTTTTAGCTTCCCAGTGTACAAATCAGCAAGGTAACCTTTCTTATTAATAGTAAAGGTGCCAATAAGGAATAAGTACTTGAGAATCCTCTCAGTAATACCAAAACCACAAATCTGTTACGTCTGCCTATGTAGAGTTTTGGGGATTTTTTTAATCTTGTTTTGTTTGGTTTGGGGTTTTTTGTTTGTTTTGGTTTGGGTTTGGGTTTTTTTGGTGGGGTTTTTAGGGGGTTTGATGTTTGGGTGGTTTTTTTTGCTTTGTTTTGTTTTTAGTTTTGGGAGTTGAAGTAGCCACAGTGTGCTTATGCCCAGACTGTTTTTTCAACCAGATGCTTCTTGTGGCCTCTGTATCAACTTCGCTGGTCTTTTTGTGCTTGTCTGGAACAACTTATTCATCAGAACTCTGCTTATATGCTGATTTAGTTAAAGGTCACTTAGCTTCATCTAAAATTCTTTTATGTTATATACCCTCATTTTATCTGTCTATTATATAATAACAAAGTAAGGTTAAATACTGTTATATTCCTTCATGGAGCAATTTAAAACACAATACAATTTTTTCCGTTATTCTTAAGAGAATTCTGTCAGAAATATTTCAGAATGTATGATTGAGCTCTCATTGTTTTCCTCTTCAAGCAGTTATATTTCTGATTACCAAACTGTGCTTAAGTGTCCTTATAGCAATTTTATTTCTGCCCTTTTATTCTTCATTCCTACGTGTTTTCACCCATTTATGGAACCAAAGCGTCTCTGATTTGTATTGTATTTACAGTGCATTTTAAATTTTAAATGGCTGTTGAATTAATTTGCTCTGAGCATTCTTTTTTAACAGGCCATGCTTCTGGCCCTTCCCAATCTTCCTTTATAAACTAATTCACTAAAGTATTGATGCTTTTCCCATAGCTAGCAGTTCATAAGCTTCTTTTTTAAATGAAACTTGTTTTCATTGTAGCATTTTAGTCACATATTCTGTGCTTTCAGTGATCAAAAATACAGCATTTGTATTTTAACCTGGTGTTGGAAATAACTTAGAAAATTGTAGAAGAGGAAGAAAGTTTTTTTTTTTAACATTATCCATAGTTTGGTTGTCTGGCTTGATTGCTGGGTAATTCTTCAGTGGTCACATGGGACTTCAGGGCTGTGAGGGATTAGTCTCTACTGGTGATTCCACAGTGAAGAGAGCTCAGCTGTTGATGGCTTGGTAAAATGTCTTTCTAGAATGCCTATTTACAGAGAGCAAAAAGATCCTGATGCCATTTAAGTTCCTTAAATTTTCAGAGAGAAAATCCAGTAATACCCTGAACTTTTGTTGCTCTTTTGGCTTTTTGCTCACTTTGAAATTGTGGTTTGTTGCCAGCATTCCACCAAAGGCGCAAAGTAACCTCAAATTTCTAAAGTGATTTGCATCTATGTGGTGTTACCATCATCATTGCCATATCAGCTTCCAACATAAAATCTTCTTGTTCCACAAATATGCACAGGAGTAAGGCTACTTTTTTAAACAGATCTCTTATGTTAGAGAGATTCAGCTGAACAAAACAATTTGCAATCAAGTTGACAGGGAACAGTTGGTTATGTAGCATTGCTTGGAGAAATGTGCAACTTATCTTCACAAATAATGCTTGAGAGTAGTCAAACAGGAATATATTTCAGGAAGGAGACACCTTGCTTTCGTGTTTTCAAAACCACTTTGGACTCTAGCCTTAGAAAACAACGGCAAAAATACGTGTGAGAGAAATGGCTTGTGTCTTTCCATATTACTGAGCCTTTGCTTTTAGTAGAGAAGTGACATTTCTTCAAATGGTCTATACTGGTTAGATAAGACTGCCTGCTGATTATAGTAAACACTAAAGAAATGAAGGGAAAAGTATGGGATCAAAAGTTACTTTGTTTTTTAAAATAAGCACAATGTTAATAATGTATCCAGAAGTCAATATTCTTTGTAGCAAGGGTGAGGTACACAAAGTATGTGGTAGTTCTTGAATGGCTTTCAGTAGTTAACTCATCATTCCCCACTGTAAATTCAGCCAGACTGCTGAATGCTGTGAGATGACTATTGCAGCAGGCTGAATTTAATTAAAAGAATCTTGGGGGATGTGTGGAAGAATTTTTGAAACTCAGAATGGCAGTACTAATAGCAATTAGTTTAAGAGGCTGTCTTCGCTAAGTTTAGTCTTACCTAAACCTCACAAACATTTGAAAATGGCAGACTGAATGAGTGTATTAATGTTTCATATGTCTTGATATAGTTAGCTGTGAGATGTGTTTCTGGACTTCGAAAGAACTTTTATTTCTGAAATAATTGTGCATAAAATTAACTTCAAGTTTTTGCTTAAAAATCATTACCTTAGCCCTCTAAAAGATATGGTCATATCCAGTTTCCAGGAATCTGAAGGGTTCTGAATATTGAAAAAAATAGTAATTTAGAGTTAGGAGGTTGATCATTTAATTATTGAATTGAAATATCTGTGCACAATGGTGTTCATTCCAAACTTTTTTTTCATAATTTTAATATTTTGCTAAGGATTTTTTTTCCCCATCTTTTAATCAAGAATTTTTGCAATATTTTTGCTAGGTCACCCTGAAATGTTTTCCACTGAGAATAAATGGAACTTTTTTAGCCTTCCTATATAACAAGTACTCTCGGAATCATCCTGGTTGTCCTATATTATGCTCTCCTGAGACTAATATCGTTTCATTGTAAAGGTGACCTAAGCAAAATGTACTTTGAGGTTTGGCTGATGCTTTTGTTGGAGTATCTTTTCTCTAATTCATAATTCATCCTTTTGATATTTTTCATTATGTTTTTAATGACTTCTATGCTTGTAAAAAAAAAAGTTAAAATAAAACAGTAGAAAAAAAAGCCTATAATTGTGTAAGGCATATTACCTAGGCTTATTTCTACAGTCTTAAATTATTTAACTTGTGTTTATTTAATTTAGTACAGTAGGGATTCTTTTTCCTGAAGTTACCTTTGTGCTTGTTTACAGTACTAGAGTTCTACTCTGTAATACATATTGTTGACTTTATAAAGACTTTATTTAAATTAGATGAGCTTTCTAAGTACTTACATTCATTAAAAAATAAAATTTGTGACAAAATGTGAAAATTTTAAAAAGTATTAATAACAAAAAATGATTAATTTCCGATATTGTGAAGGAAATTGTCAGTTTTGGATTGTACTCCATAGAAATTTAAAATAATTTTTTAAATCAACTGGTCAAAATACATCCATGCAAACTATTATGCAGATTACTCTCTGTCTTGCATTTTCTACAATGGAGAAAATATTAATGTTATTTACTTTCTTGTATAATGATCAGAAAATGACAGCTCCCATCAACCAGGAAATCAAACAGATTTTTCTTAAATTACTATCGGGGAACTTACAGGCTAAAATAAAACACCTTAGTACTTTTACTTTTCTGTTAATTTTCCTACTCAGTCTTAAAAGGCCATTTTTAGGCTTCATACCACAAAATGCAGTCTATTTTGTATAGAGATGAAAATCAGTCTGATTCCAAGAAGCAAATCCTCAGTTTAAACAGTCATAGCTAACTGACTTCAGTGCAGTGGAGCATAATATCAAGCTGGGTCATACTGTCCCAGAATAACCTAGGAAGTGCTGGAGGGAAGAGTGAAGATCTAGACAGTTCAAAAGAATTCCTCTTCTTTAGCACCTTCAAGTTGAACAATGTGATGTCTTGCATATAGAATTATATGTTTGTTTAGGTTGGAAAAGACCTTTAAGAATCATCGAGTCCAACCATTAACCTAGCACTGCCAAATCCACCACTAAACCAAGTCCCTAAGCACCGCAGCTGTAGGTGTCTTTCAGATGCCTCCAGGGATGGTGACTCTACCACTTCCCTGGGCAGCCTGTTCCAATGCTCAACAATCCTTTTGGTGATTTCCCCCCCCCCCCCCATATCGAATCTAAACCTTTTCTGGTGCAATTTGAGACAGTTTCACCTTGTCCTATCGCTTGTTACTTCGGAGAGCAGACTGATACCCACCTTGCTATAACCTCCTTTCAGGTAGTTGTAGAGAATTATAAGTTATCGTGAATGTTTATCAGACACATTTTTAGAGGAGTTAATTATTATTGCATCATACTACTGAAATGCATTTATTAGTACAGATATTTTCCTTATACACTTAGCCTTAGTGTACCTGAAGACTAAAAAAGATGATTATTAAAACAAAATGGAATTTAAGCTACATACATCAGTTTGAGAGACCTATGAAATATTTTACAAGTCTTATTAATGCAGTCTTGGGTTGTTTTTGGTTGTTTTTGGTTTTTTTTCAATGACTGTTGCCCTGATATACTTACTTACAAAGCTAAGAATTCATGGGGATGTGATGCCCCGAAGGTAACAAAGCAGAGCTTTCATCAGGGGTGGTCTCCCAATCTACATTAGCTGGTTATGGTAAGACACACATAAAGGAAACATGGAAATCAGTCCACCTCATTTTTTTTCTTATTTGCAATACCCTAATTTAAGAAATACTCAACAAAATCTGCAGTTGATTTATCTCCAGTGGTAAATATAGTATCAAATTATTAATTAGAAACTCCTTGCTTTATTTCTTTCACTACAGAAATGAAATTTGAGCTACTGGACTGAATTTGAATTTTTCATCAGGAAAGGGGAATGGCTTGATAATAACCAATGCTGGTCAGTCTTACTAGTAGTTGACAGCAGATTGAGTTCAAGCCTAATTTTTAGTATTTTTGAGGACTTTTCCTAGTATAGGTATCTCATCTTATAGATCTTGACCCTACCTTTCTAGAGCTGAGGTCTCCCATGTCCACATGTCAGGTAGTATTTAGGAGGCACCCTCATGTCAGAAAAAGCTGAAACCTCTTCTGAAATCTGAAAGACACAAATTGGTAGAGCCGGTGTGTTTCAAATGAAAGGAGGCTGGTTTGGACACTGAAGCATTGAGTAGTATCGTTGGGACTTTGTTCTTTGCATTTTTAATAGCCCTTCATGCCTTACGTTGCCTCTGTGATGTTGTTCTGACTGAAGGCAAAGTAAATCAAAGGAGATCTAAAAAAGAAACGTAATTCTAAATACATTTTCAGTAATGTAAATCCATTGGAAATATGTTTATACAATAAACACAATCTAATAAAACTTTCGTGAGAACCAAGGAGAGGCTTCCCTTTGCCATATTCCAGCTGCTTTGCTATGGTGTGTATTTCCCAGATCAACAAATCTGGATCAACACGTCTTTAAAACCTTCTTTTTGTTTTTGTTTTAAAAATAAGGTATTTGTCTTGAAAATGTCAGTGTCATCCATTGGGCAGACAGAGCAAGCAGAATTTAGGAAAATCTGGGTGGCTTTTCGGTTTGGTTTGGGTTGGTATGTGTTTCACCTCCCACCCCCAAGAGATACGGTTTTATTTGGGCCAAAAGAAATTAAAAAAATCTGGCCAAGGAAGATTAACAGTCAAGTGAGGCAAAATGTGTTTATATAGGGTGGTTGTTATTGTTTATCCTTTGTCTTGTCGGCACCATGTCTTGGGAGAGTGAATAAATAAAGCTGTGTTTTGAGTAGCTAATCTGCTAGTCACAGAGAATGAAAGGGAAAGCTTGTAGATGCCAAGCTCCATTGGGTTAAGAAGCAGAGAGGAGATATGAGGGATCACTGGGAAGCAGTCCCTAGCAGGGAATTGCTTCAGGTGCAGATGCCAGAAGCTGGGCCTGCCAACATCTTCTGTTTCATAACTTGTCACATTTTGCCTGTGTTTTTGACAGGTGGCATAGTTGTTTCATCACATCACTGGAAATTGAGATCTATAATAGATGAACTTTATTCTTTTGTTTTGTTCTTGATTCAGTGATATGGACAACTGCTAATGGAAAAATCTTTTGCTAGCTATAGGGACAAAAGCAGAATTACGTAGAACTGCTGTCCCAAGCAGCTTATTTCAGTGGAGACTGCTCATCTGCTTAATGGGACTGAGGCCAAAATACCAATGACTGCGCCTACTCCAGCAACAAAAATAATTTTCATAGGTAATCCCTTTATGGAGAAATCCCCATCCTAAATAAATAAATGCTTTCCTTGTTGCATCAGAAAATTCCTGGATTCTGAATTTTCTTAGTTACAGAATTATTTAGTTTTGAAAAAAATACTGTTGTGCCATATATTTTCACTTGTTACAAAATTAGTGTAGGAACAGGAAGTAATATTATAGTTCTGTTTGTTTTACAGATATTAGCATTCATGTTATTTCCATGGATAGATCATGTTCTTTTATTCTACTTGGGGCATCAGCTGATGAAAACAAATAAATGATACACGGCAGCCTTTTCACCCATCGATTTAAATGTTCTCTGCAATTTTATCAATGGACTGTTATCTCTTGACTCTTTTGTTGTGATTCTTCCTAAAAAACCTGCAGTTTTCTTTGTAAAGGAAGAATTTCCCTTCACAGATTTTTTTCTTCTTTTCAGTGTTTCAACTAAACCAGCCTCTTAGTTACCAGCATTAAGGTCGTAAATGTTCAGAATAATTCTGTAAACAAATGTCCTTAAGCAAATGTAAGGTCTTTGCCTGTATAGACTGTGGAAAGGACGACTAAATTCTCTTGACTAGGGCGAAAATGATAGTGTTTCTTATTTTCTGGACATGAGTAACAGTTGTTCATGTCTCTCAGTCATCACAAGATATGTTTTAGTTAGTGGTTCTGATGTAGCCATTCTTTCCTAATTCCAGATTTTCTCTGGGAGGAAAGTTTCCCCAAGGGGAGGGAAAG
>NW_010188670.1:21309-23287 GCF_000695765.1 Mesitornis unicolor
GAAAGAGGCAAGTTAATAAAATTTTTGTAAATGTCTAGAATCCTAATGAGGATTTTTATCTACGATTTGTGTAGCTGGATGGTAAATGGCAAAAGAAACAGGAGGACATGTTCAGGGTCAGTACCTTCATAACAAGAATAGTTTGGGATAGATTATTTTCTTTTCTAACAATGATTTCCTGGTTATTAATAGATTATTATTTTAATTATTATTCCACTAGGGTAATATGGAAAATTCTGCCTTTTGTTTCTAAATGTTTTCTGTGGATTTTTCTTCACTCTTCTTTTACAGAGGAGAAAAATTTTGACTGAAGATAGAGTTTATACTCACACCTTTATTCAATAGTCTGTTTTTTATACACTTTTATCTTATAAATTTTAAATTTTCTTATAAAAATATTGAAGTTGCATTCTGAATTACGAAATCCATAAGGCCAATCTGCTTGCTTGAGCATTTGCTTAAAATATAATTCTTTCCTGCCATCTCGCACTCTTTAACAGACTGGTCAATTTTCTGAGTGTAATGACTGAAGAGTGGGTGCCTTTTTGATCCAAAGCTAAAGTAAACAGTTGGAATGTTGAAATGTACCTGAACGTGCTAAAATGGAAACTCATTTTACGCTAGATATATTTCTGGGATTTCATTATTAAATGAGATGAGGTTGATAACTTAGGAGCGTATAATGTGCAAATGTATTATAAATGTCAAAACAGTATCAGACCTTCATCTATGTGTAAACTGTTACAAATCAGAGAGCTGTAAAATATAGGGTATTCCACAGACTTCATTGTGAATTCTAGAGCTGTCAGTCCCAAGGTCTCCTCTATCAATTACTCTGCAAAAGGGACTTTCTGGAATAAAGCAGAGTAAAAAGTGTTAGGATATCTAAGTGCAGTCAGTTACCCAAGAGTAACCTGGCATATAGCAGAATGTTTCATGATGTATGCAATTATCTGCAATCTATTCAATTATATCTTTCCATTTGAAAAAAGTGAATTTCTTCAGAATCCAGTGAAGCAAGTGATGAAATTATACCTAGCAACGTTATACTCCTGCAGTACTAGTGCATTTAGAAAAAGCGAAATGAAAGATATAAGTGGTTGAGAATGTTATGGTGAACTTCAGAGTACTGCACAAGAGCTGTGTGGTGGTGATGTTCTACATGGCTGAATCTGAAAGAGTGAAGGCTATTGTTTATTAGCAGTGAGCTTCTAAACTAAACTAAAACTTTGCATGTGACTTCTCGGAGTAAGGCACTCCCAACATCTCTGATTATTCTGTAGAAAGAAACTATATAGCAGTAACTGAGATGGTTTTTTTTCTGTCAAGATCATGCTTTTGCTTCAGTACCCTCAATGATACTTCATGGGTTTCTGTTTCTTTTATCTGAATATGACCTATTCTGAAATACCTTTGGTTTTCTGTACCAAGTAGGATATGATACCAACTGGAATGCCTAATGCAACACTAGTGAAGCTTTTGAAATTAGCAGAATGATTTAGTCCAGGTACTACTAATCCAGGGAAATCTTACAAATGAGTTTGCTTATTTTTTGTGTAATCTGCTTTATGATTCTTTTTAAAGAAAAGAATTTACGTAATATCTTTTTTGAAGCAAAACTAGCAAAAACATTAGATGTCTTTTAGCAGAAGAAAAATTGCAGTATTAATTGATTCATTGGTATTCTCATGATAAACAGAGTTGTAATCTGTGGTTACAAATTTCAACTAAATTCTGAGAATAGGAACAAAAACGTAAAAGAATTTTTAAAGTCTTTAAAGGGTCAAATAAACGTGGCTGTCTTAGAACTGTGCATGATTTATGCTGATCAAAGCTGCTTTGGAGCTCAAAACTTCTGATGACCAGCTGTGCTTTATAAGGAGCTCCAAGGGGCTTCTTCTGCTAATTTTTAAGATGGAAGATCTGACAGGCAAATTGTAATTTTCCTTTATCCTTGTAGTTAACTTCTTCCTTTCCC
>NW_010188670.1:23318-30760 GCF_000695765.1 Mesitornis unicolor
TCCCTACTCTTAATTATATCCTTTGTCAAAGGATATAATTTGCCAAAATCTTACTAGATTAGCTTATTTTTTTCTATTTAATTCTGGTTTTTTTTAAATGTCCTAGAAAGGTATGTGGGTTTTTGCTGGAATAGAATTTTCTTCATAGTAGGTAGTTTGGTGTTGCTGTGTGGTGCTTAGTTGCTGACTTTGGTTAAACAATGGCAAAAAGCCCCTTTGTCTCCTTGCTCAGTTGTTCCTGCACAGTATTTGAGTTTTATCCTTGCCTTGCCTTGCCTGTCATCAGGTTCACTTTTCTCAAAACATCCCCATTTCAATGTTTTGTTAAACTACAAATAAATAGCATAATAATAATAAACTACAGATTTAATAAAATAATAAGATTTAATAATAATAATAAGAATAAACAATATTAATAACAGTATTAACATAAAGTACACAGAATTATACTCAACCAATATAGAGGGGTCATAGACCTCGGGAGTAGAACGCCAGGCGAGCCCCTCTTAGGGTGTCAGCCATTGAGGAAAGAGAGCTGTCCCCAGCAAACTTCCCAGCTTATGGTATGGAATAATTTTCGTTGGTCAGCTTGGGGTCAACTACTTTGGGTTTTTGCTCCCTCCAGCTTCTGCACTTGTTTAACTCAAGACTGCTAAAGACCTTAATCATCACATGCCAGTGCTGACCAAAAACTAAAATGAAGTGTCTTACCACTTTGTTCCCATGAAATCAAGTATTGTAGTCTTTGCAGAAATGCAGCTTTCCTGAATGGAAAACTGATTCTGTCTCAGTAAACCAGGACAAATACGATACGTATTAGTAAAGAAATTATGAACATAATAACTACTTGTAGCTACATTTTTCTTTCATCTTAATACTTGAGTGACTGACAATATCCTGCTGTGATTTTTACTAAATAGAACAACATAATGCTGCATTTTCTAAAGCTTCCAAATTTTAGTGAAAGTTAAATGATTGCTGTACTAGTATCTTGTATGTTGATAGTCAGCCTTACTCTACTCCTTTGCTTTTGGTAGCAATCAATTTGATTTCATTTTATGTATCCTTTCTGTTTAAGACTGTATTGGGTTTGCGTGGCAAGGTTTTGGTAGTGATGGGGCTGCCAGGGTGGTTTCTGTGAGAAGCTGCTAGAAGCTTCCCCTATGTCCAATAGAGCCAATGCCAGCTGACTCCAAGACAGACCCATGGTTGGCCAAGGCTGAGCTAATCAGTGATGGTGCCTCTGTGATAATATATTTGAGAAGGGAGGGGAAAAAACCTGCACAACAGCAATTGCAGCCAAGAGAGAGAAGTGAGAATATGTGAGAGAAACAGCTCTTCAGACACCAAGGTCAGTGAAGGAGAGGGAGGAGGCAGCCCATGGTGGAGCAGACATCCACCTGCAGCCCGCGGAGAACGCCATGCTGGAGCATGTGGATGCCCAAAGGAGACTGTGACCCTGTGAGAAACCTGTGCTGGAGCAGGCACCTGGTAGGACCAGGTAGGCCTGGTAGGCCCCATAGAGAGAGGAGTCCACACTGTAGCAGGCTTGCTGGCAGGACTTGTGACCCCATGGAAGACCCACACTGGAGCAGTCTGTTCCTGAAGGACTGCGTTCTGTGGAGAGGATCCACTCTGGAGCACTTCATGAAGAACTGCAGCCTGGGGGAAGGACTCACATTGGAGAAGTATGTGTAGGACTGTCCTGTGGGAGGGACCCCGTGCTGGATCAGGGGTAGAGTGTGTGGAGTCCTTCCTCTGAGGAGGAAGGAGCAGCAGAAGCAATGTGTGATGAACTCACTGCAGCCCCCATTCCCTGTCCCCCTGTGCTGCTGAGGGAAAGGAGGTAGAGAATTCAGGAGTGAAGCTGAGCCTTGGAAAATAGAAGGGGTGGAGAAAGATTTTTTGAGATTTGGGTTTTTTTCTCATCCTACTCTGATTTTGTTTGGTAATAAAATAAACTAATTTCCCCAAGTCTAATTTGTTTTGCCTGTGATGGTAATGGGTAGGTGATCTCTCCCTGTCCTCATCTTGACCCATGGACTTTTAGTTGTATTTTCACTCCTCTGTCCAGCTGAGGAGGGGAATCAATGAGCAGCTTTTGTGAGCACCTGGCATCCAGTCAATGTCAACTGACTGCAAAGACCACTTTGAGTTTTTTTAAATACCTAAACTCCACTTGCATACATACAAGACTGAATTGTGCTGTAAGTTATATAGAGGTGCTCCCAGCCTCCTGCTTACTTCCATAGGAACTGTGAGGATTTACAAGGAGAATATAGGTGTGAAGTGCTTGAAGTTTAAGTTTAAACATTCCTCATCCTTGTCCTCAATTACAGAATCTTTTGGCTGAGAAGGTGGAGCAGCTGATGGAGTGGAGCTCAAGGCGCTCAGTCATCCGCATGAATGGAGACAAATTCCGAAGATTTGTGAAGGCTCCACCTCGTAACTACTCTGTGATAGTGATGTTCACTGCTCTCCAGCCGCAGCGGCAGTGCTCTGTTTGCAGGTAATTTATACTTTTTATCTTCCTCAGCACAGTTTTCAAGTGAACGTTTTTATCAATATATAATACATTGAGTGAGATTGTTCATTGCATGGGATAAATGCTTACTGTTAAACATGCTCATGTGTTTGTTACAGCATATTTTCAACTGCCTTTTAATCTCTATGTCAAATTTTAGAAGTCTTCCTAGTTTTGGGTTTTATTAAATTACAGTTTAATAGAATGTACACAATTGAGGAAGACTTTCTCTTTAAGAAATCTGCTTTGCTTTATTATCAGTTGGCCATGATCTTTCCAAAGATGTTTTGTGACAGAAGTGATTCATTACCATTTAATAATATGACACTTCACTGATTTCTTCAGTTAAGAAGTGTCCAAGGCTCTGATGCAGATGTGAGTTACCCTGTGATTTCACAGCTTTGGCCATTCTTACATGCAAATACCTTTTTCAACAAGGACGTGGTTATTGTGGAATACTGTATGGCACTGCCTTTTGATATGTTCTGGTGACTTCTTTTAGAAGAACATGTTAGAGAGGCACTGGTATTCTTCTAAGTCAGAGATCTTTGTCTGCAGGTTCCTAGTTCAGTAAGTTAATTCAAAAATGAGTAATGAGAGACATGAAAATAGGGCCAAGGACTGAAAGGTACTCTTAATTATCTCACTAAATCAGAAACCGAGCTAATAAAACTTTCTTCAGCCAAAACATGCATTAGAAATTATTGTATGTAGCAATAGATGGGATTATTGTACAAGGAGTTCTAAACAGTATTTAAATAGGTAGGAAAATACTCCTTAGAACTATGAAATAGATAATCTGCATATGAAAAAATACTTTTTCTTGGTTTTAAACAATACATGAAGTTGGTAAGTGTAGCAGCTTGTTGGATTTCTTAGATGTTGGAATGTGGCATTTACTATAGAAACTTTAACTTGTATACCTGTAGTCTTATAGAATTTTTATTAGTTTTTTTAATAGATTAATTTTTTGTCATTGCAGTCAGTTGGACAATTTTGAGGGACAGTATATAAGTTGCATTCACATGAGTTCACTCTCCATATCCGAACTATGAAGGTGAAGGACTAGGTACAGAGGCTTTCCAATGTTCTTCAGTCAAAGGAATTTTTTCTTTACAGCTTCAGCACTTGGTTGCTGTTATTTCTTCTTTCAGTTGCCAGAGTTCAACTTTAGGAGATTAAACAGGAGTTGAAACTTTACCATATTGTTTTAAAGCATTCCTGGTTTTCCTACCCAGTAGATAAAACTACAGAAGATGTTCTAAGTTCAGCTATATATAAGGGTCAGAAAATTACTTCCCTGTGTTATGTACAGCTTATTTGTAGAGCATGTGAAAATAACGTAAATATCGTCATTAAGGAAGTTAATTTTGCTTACAACTGTGTGTTGTTTACTGGACTGAAACAGCTTATAAACTTCATCCTGTAATATGCCAGGCTCGCCATTTATGTACAGAAGCAACTGAAAATCTTTAAGCATAAAATGAAGGAAAAAATCAACATGCTGCTTTCAGTTGGGCTTGTTTAAATAAATGTGAAGTTGCGACCCTCTCTTTCATGTGAAATAAAAGGAATTTAATGAGGTTGATCATACTGCACATAAAACCATTATCAGGAAAATGGACATTTTCAAATCAATGGCTAATTAATGAACAGGAGCACTGAAAGTATATATAGAACTGAAATGCATGCATTACTTTATTGTTAGCTATTCACTAGCCACTTTGCCTAAAGCAAAAATAGATTTTTAACTTGATCTGTAATGTTCTTTTGTCCAAGGTTTAAGCTAACTGTTACTCATCAAAATATTTTGCGTACAAAAAAATCAATGTCATGTTTCAAATACAAAAAAGCACCTAGACTGAAATCTTTGACTTCGAATAACTTTGTCGTAAGAATTAGTACTTTTCCCCCCACCATAAAAATTGAGCTTGGTTAGTTTATGCATCACAGAATTGTATAGAAAAAATTATGTTTTTCTCTTTTCCATTTGGAGGCTAGATTTGACGTTTCAGAATTTATCTCAAATGTCCAACTTATAAAGAACAGGGGTGCAGTATTTTCAAAAGGGAAAGAAAGATGCTCGTGTGCTGCTGTTGCATAGAGCTCCGTCAAATGCTAAGCATGAAAACCAGAGCATTATATGACAACAACAACAAAAGAACAACAACAGGGTAGGAAAATGGTAGGAAATGGGCTCCTCTTCTGGAAAAGGGCAGTGAAAACTGATCATCTTTAGAGCAGACCATTGCAGATTTACACGTTTCAGGCCAGAAGAGATTGTGAGTGTCTGGTCTTGTTAAAATAAACTGTATTCTTTGTGTATCTGATTTTGCATTTGGTTGTATTTGGAATGTTTGTTGTTAGTATGAGCCCCTGCTTACAGTAAAATCAATATGATTTATGTGGCAGGTGTTTTGAATTATTTTACCATTAAAGATGGGAAGGTAGTTTCTTGCATTCAGAAAACTAGTCTCACTTTTGGCACTTTTCAAAGTGAATATAAAGTCAATTTCGTGATTCAAGTTCTCTGTCAGACTGAGGACTATTGTGCCTGCCCATTGTTGGAGAGTTCTGACATTGTCTAGAAGGTATGAAGGAAGGATTCTCCCTCTTCGCTTTTTCAGTTTCCAAATTTTGGATAAAACTTGGTTGAGGTGATCTTAGCCAAGTCTTAATATGCTTAGAGACATGATATTTAAACATGTTTTAAAAGTCTTACCTATCTATATAGCAAAGACCTGCATGTGGAAAGCTGACCAAATTTGTCTTAGAAAATCCAAGGCTTTTCTGTGTGCAGCAAGCAGAATGTTTTAACATCGCTCATGTAAATCACTTAACAGTTGATAATTTGTGAAAGTACACAGAAATAATACCAACTTACTCTTAAAATGCCATGTACAAAGATGTCCCTGTGACTTGGGTTGCAACAACCTCATGCAATGCTATAGGCTTGGGGATGAGTGCCTGATGGAAAAGGACCTGGGGGTATTGGTTGACAGCCGTCTGAGAATGAGCCAGCAGTATGCACATGTGGCCAAGAAGACCAATAGAATCTTGGCTTCTATTAGAAATAGTGTGGCCAGGAGGACCAGGGAAATGATTGTTCCCCCTGTACTCAGCACCAATGAGGCTGTACCTTGAATACTGTGTTCAGTTTTGGGTCCCTCTGACCAAGAAAGACACAGAGGTGCTGGAGCATGTCTGAAGAAGGGCAATGAAGCTGGTGAAGCATCTGGAGCACAAGTCTTATGAGAAGCAGCTGAGGGAACTGGAGTTGTTTAGCCAGGAGAAAAGGAGGCTGAGAGGAGACCTTATCACTCTCTACAACTACCTGAAAGGAGGCTATAGTGAAGTGGGTGTTGATCTGTTCTCCCAAGTAACAAGCAATAGGACAGGAGGAAATAGCCTCAAATTGCATCACAGGAGGCTTAGATTGGATATTAGGAAAAATTTTTCTCTGCAAGGATTGCTGAGCATTGAAATGGGCTGCCATCCCTGGAGGTATTTGAAATATGTGTAGATGTGACACTTAGGGACGTGGTTTAGTATTGGACTAAGTGACTCTATAATAGATCCTATGATTCCAGATACTTGAGTGAAACTTTTCTATGTAAAAAAATACCCTTTCAGTCAAAGGAGCTGATCTTTTTTCAGTAAAACCAAAGCATATTGTGTGTTTCGTAAGTATTCTTTAGCAAAAGTTACTTAATTTAATATCTTTTTCCAATGGAATGAGAAGAGTTTCTTTATCATTGCAAGAGACGAATACATAATCTTAGGTATCATCTTGAGATAGATAAATTTGAACATTTTTTTGAATGTTTTGTTCATCTTTTTTTTTTGAAACTTACCTGTTCATTAAATGCTAGGTTTGTTTGTTCCTGATATGTCATATTGCTGTATTTAATGCTTTCCTTTTCCTTACTTTTTTCTTGATTTGCTTCTAATTTTTGATGTTATTCCTTTTAAATATATACTTTTAAAAATTATAAAAAAAATGTCTGCATTACTGATTGGAATTTATTCTGTGCCCAGTACATATTAGGTTGATTTATAGGTGTTTCTAAAAGTCAGCTACTACTTTGTCATCTTTGAGACAGAAATTGGTTCAGTATTCATCTTAATGAAATATTTTCACAAATTGTGGACTGGAAAATAGGCTATCTGAATCAACCAAGCCTTAACACATGAAGGCTTCTGTAAACCAGCAGTTCTGTATACATGTTAGCACTGCCTCTAGTCATGCCTCTAGAATGGCATTTCAAGGAAATTTTGTCTTTATCATAAAGCAGAACTTTGAGTACAGCATTTCATCTAGCTTTGTGGACAAGAAAGTTTCAATCTTGTGGTCCAAAAAACTATTGAAAGCCATCTGATGGCTTACAATTGTGAAAGTGGTAGCATAAATGTCAGTTTTCCTGTTGACACAATTGTTTAGGTTCAATGTGACATAACTGGTGTTGAGAGGTGAATTGATGGTAACAGATCAGATATCCTATATGCTCTCTAATATGAAGTCATTGTTGGGGGCAGGATGTGTTTCTAGCAGTTGAAGATGGGTTTTTGTATTGGGTTTTCTGTGAGGGGGTTTTTGGTTGTGTCTTTGGTAACGGGGGAAGGGCTATGGAGATGGCCCTTTAAGAAGCTACCTGAAAAGCTCCCCTTTTTCCTTTGTCAGACCCACTTCTGACCAGGGGCAAGCCAATCAGCACCCCTGCGAATTCATGTATTTAACGGGGGTGCAGGGCATGCCTCCCTCTCTCTCTGGCACCGGCCCTGACCAGTGCGGCCCCAGGTGCGGGTGGCGCAGCCCTGGTCTTGTCCGGCTGGGCTTGGCCAGCCCCAACCGCAACTTAAGCTTAAGCCCCGCTGCAGCTCATCTTGAAAAAAAGAGAAAGAGCCAGGATCTCCATAA
>NW_010188671.1:0-13942 GCF_000695765.1 Mesitornis unicolor
TCATGGTCATCCTGCTGTCCACCAACATACCGAGATCCTTTTCTGCATGGCAGCTTTCTAGCCACTCGTCCCCAAGTCTGTAGCACTGCATGGGGTTATTGCGACCAAAGTGCAGGACCCAGCATCTGTAGTTCCCTGGGTCTTTCTTCTGGCCCTTCTTGTAGATTTGTCTGATTCAATGCTTTGCAGTTTATTCCCAGTGACATACTGGTCACTAAACTGGAGAAATGTGGATTTGATGGACAGATCACTCACTGGATAAGGGATTGGCTGGATAGTTGCACTCAGAGAATTGCAGTCAACTGCTCAATGTTCAAATGGAGACTAGCGACGAGTGATGTACCTCAGGGATCGGTAGTGGGACCAGTGCAGTTTAACGTATTTGCTGATGACATGAACAGTGGGTTTGAGTGCACCCTCTGCAGGTTTGCAGATGACACCAAGCTATGGGGTGTGGTTTACATGCTGGAAGGAAGGGAAGCCATCCAGAGGGACCTGGACAGGCTGGAGAGGTGGTCCCATGCCAACCTCATGAAGTTCAACAAGGCGAAGTGCAAGGTCCTGCACCTGGGTAGGGGTAATCCCGAGCAGCAATACAGGCTGGACAGAGAATGGCTTTAGAGCAGTCCGGAGGAGAATGACTTGGGGGTGTCAGTCGAAGAAAAACTCAACATGAGGCAGCATTGTGCACTTGCAGCCCAGAAGGCCAACTGCATCCTGGGCTGCATCAAAAGAAGTGTGGCCAGCAGGTCAAGGGAGGTGATTCTGCCCCTCTACTGTGTTCAGTTCTGGGGTCTCCAAAACAAGAAGGACATTGAGCTGTTGGAGTGGGTCCAGAGGGCTGATCAGAGTACTGGAACACCTCCCCTACTAGGACCGACTGAGAGGGTTGGGGCTGTTCAGCCTGGCGAAGAGAAAACTGTGGGGAGACCTTATTGCAGTCTTCCAGCTCCTGAAGTGGTCCTACAAAAAAGCTGGGGAGGGACTGTTTACAAGGGCATGTAGCAATAGAACGAGGGAGAATGGTTTTAAACTGGAAGAGGGTAGATTTAGACTAGATTATTAGGAAGCAATTCTTTACTGGGATGGCAGTGAGATACTGGAACAGATAGCCCAGAGAAATTGTGGATGTCCCCTCCCTGGAAGCATTCAATGCCAGGTTGGAGAGGGCTTTGAGCAACCTGGTACAGTGGAGGTGTCCCTACCCATGGCAGGGGGGTTGGACTAGGTGTTCTTTAAGGTCCCTTCCAATCCAAACCATTCTATGATTCTATGACATGAGGCATTTGCAAGTTTTAGGGGAGTTCTACCCCCTAGTTTAGATCAGAAAGATGCATTTGACTTCCATACATTTACTTATCTAATCCAACAGACCTTTAAACTGCCTAATCTACCACCCTTTGGCACTTTTTCTCTACTGTTACTGTATGTAAAGGGAAATTCAAATCACATAATACAATATCTCTTAAATCTTAAAAATATACACACAAAATTTTGATTTTATGGGTGCACTCTTAATTCACAGAGTCTGCGTCATTTACATAGTCTAGGTGATCCTGGTCTGCCAGGGGAGTTGGACTAGATGATCTTTCGAGGTCCCTTCCAACTCCTAACATTCTGTGATTCTGTGATTTATTCAAGACATATTTCTTCAAATCCTTAATGCTAAAATCTCTTGTTACATGATTATATTTCAAAACTCATTAAAGACAGTGGAAGCTGGACTAATCTCGAAGACAGCTTCCAAATTATCATTATGTATTTTAGCTCACTAGTATGTGATAGTTTTTTTAGAACAGGTTATTTCTAACCAGTGAGAGATCTTGGTGTTGTTAGGCTGCACTAACAGGATACAATATTAGTTGTTGTTTCATTGCACTACCCTTTGGAGATTAATACTTTTAAATGTACTTTTAAACTGCAATGTGCTTTGGACATATCTATAGATAACATAAAGGCTAGAACATTTGACAAATAAGCACGCTCTTTCCATTAATTTGTATAACTTCAGAATGCTCCAATGAAAAGTAAAAGAGATCCACATATATCCTTTTTTGAGGTAGTCAGAGTGTCACTAGTAGCAACATAATGATGTTAATTTTCAAATCACTGTGGCACATGTATATGGCACAGCGATTGATATTGTCAGCCATTTCAGTAGAAATATATGTCAATTAAATTCACTGGGTATATATAAGAAACTGCCATTCATATTATAGCTTTTGGAAACATTTACTGTCAGTTTAATTGCATGAGTGAATTGGAAAAATACAATCTATAAAATCTGTACTTAAAAATTATGAAATGTGTTTAATTATTCAGACTTTTTTTAAGATACTTTAAGGGGAAAAGTACCATTTAATAAAAAAATCTTCCTAGACATATTCAAAGGTAATGAAGTTCCAATATTGCAAAACAGTTAGGTTTTAGATTGCTTCACTGGTGCTGCATTTGACAGACAAGACAGTTTTATGTCACTAAAGAGACTCTTGAATTGCATTTTTCCATTTGAAAGTATAACATTTCTTGGGATTTCCCTCTATAGAGCTAGCATTTCTCCATTTTAGAAGAGGATACTGTTTTCAACAGTTGGTGGAATCAGTCAGTTCAGCAAAATTATGATGGTCAATCACTAGTTGAAGGAAAATGTTTAACGTGCATCTGTCTTTATGGGTGCTTGGATGAACACAATCTAAGTAACAAAAAAACATAGAAAATAGTAGTTGTGATGTTTCATTTGTTGACTGAAAACCAGAAATGGCAGGATAAGTGCATCAGTAAGGCAGATATATTACACATATTATTTTTGCAGAATATTGTGCTGTCTACAGTGTGAAATTAAGAACTAAGAGACAAATCTTATTTGTCTCGCTCAGAGCAGTTGCTTTCAAATCAATGAAGTCACATTAGTGTACAGACTTTCAGGATTACGTATCCACCTTACGCTGCTGAGCAGCTGAAATGAATAGCCTGAAATGCCAGCTGAGGATTCACGACACTTACCGACTTGAAATTGAGTTGTAAGTTCTTGTTATTTCCCAGAATCAGATCTTCCAAGTACAAAGCTCACAATAAAATCAATGCACTGCCTCTACTCTTGCCCCACTGTCCCAGATTTTTCAGTCCGGGTAGCCTCTTGGAAACACCATAGCTCTTTCTTGTCTGGTGAGCTGATGTTAAATCCTGTGTGGAGGTGGGATGAGCAATGGTTAGTGCAGGCTCAAGGACAAATAATTTGAGAAGTATCACTTTGTCCTTTACTGTAGACATTTCCAGTGACACAACCATCAAGAGCTGCTCAAAATTTTTAAAAATATGTAATTCCATGGTATCAGCGCTTTTAGGCAGGCTAAGTGTCCAAATAAAGAATGCAGATCCTAGGCCATTAAGTTTATTTTTCCATGTAAATTGGCAGAGTCCCACAGTTGCTTATACATTAGAGCACACCATCCCAGAGCCTCCTCAGCAATGAAGAGGACAGGCTGTTCAAGCCACAAATCCTGTTGTTACTGCTAGACCCTGATAGCACTTAATTTCGCAGTCAAAAGGAAGCTCTATAAGAGATGGAACTCCATCTCTTTTTAAAACTATGAAAAGCACATGAGCTGTGATTTCACCTCTCTCTGCCCTTCATGGGTAAAGGAGTGGAAAGGATGCAACTAAAGGCCACATTTTTAATATACAGCATATTACACATCTACAGGAAAACACTCATTTTCATATAGTGGAAGTGAGCTTTTTAAAGTAAAACGTGTTGCACTATTTCCAGTGGAAAACCAACTTTAATATTGTCTCTTTTATTCTATATCTACTTAGCAAAACATTCTGAGCACACAGACAAATATTAAATTGCAAAAGACATAATTTCTGTGGGTCTTGATATAACCAGAACGCTTTTTGAATAAAGCAGTCTTTGATTCCCTATCCAAGATCAGTACATATAACATTCATTCTAAACCAAAGCAAAATTATAGTATTAAAAAGACAGAAAAATACCATGGAGCTGTGGTTTGGAAAAACTGAGAACTCCTGTAGAGAACATCATTTCACATCAGAGCAGTGTGAGTAAACAGGCAATATAATGCTGAACATAACTAGAAACATCTGAAAGTCAATCTCATTTTGGCAATGACTGTTTCTAACAGGAAATTGAGGACTGAGAAAGACAGGCCTTATTAAGTAGCCTAATGTCTTAATAAACTGGTTTATTATTTTTCTGAGATCTACCTATTACTGTTCTATTCCACCTTATGTAAAATACAGTTTTTTGTTTAAGGTACTGAAATTTTGTTGCATACTTTAAGTTGCTATATTGAGAAATCACTTGACCCTTGTGTTCTCACAGAGTTCAGTGCACTGGTATTTCCATACCACACAATAAATACTGTGCAAGACATCTCTATTTTTGAAGTTATAACGGTAAGTTTGTGGAACAGACAGATATAGATTGATTGCAGATGTGAAATGTCATGTCTATATCATTATGCTTCTAAGATTTCAGCATTATATAACTAAATTGTTAAAAATTTATTTGTTTTCATTTATAATAGCAACAACGAGCTGAGAAAATTCTATTTCATTTTTGATAAAGAAATTCATATCATGCTAAAACCTATAATGAAATCTTTACTCACCTGCACAGGACCCTGGACAGGCTGGATCAATGGGCCAAGGTCTATTTTATGAGGTTTAACAAGGCTAAGTACCAGGTCCTGCACTTCGGTCACAATAACCCCATGCAGCACTACAGGCCTGAGGAAGAGTGGCTGGAAAGCTGCCAGGCAGAAAAGGATCTGAGTGTGTTGATTGACAGCTGGCTGAACATGAGCCAGCAGTGTGCCCAGGTGGTCAAGAAGGCCAAGCACATCCTGACTTGTATCAGAAATAGTGTGGCCAGCAGGACCAGAGAAGTGATTGTCATAGAATCATAGAATGTATTGTGTTGGAAGGGGCCTTTAAAGATCATCCAGTCCAGGCCCTCTGCAGTAAGCAGAGGCAATGTTACTAGATGAGGTTGCTCAGAGCCCCATCAAGCCTGACCTTGAACTTCTTCAGGGATGGGGCCTCCACCGCCTCTCTGGGCAACCTGTTCCAGTGATCTACCACCCTCATATTAAAGAACTTTTTTCTAATAACCAACCTAAACCTACCCTTTTCACTTGAAAAAGTGAAAAAAACCCCAAACCAACATTACCCCTCATCTTATTGCTACATGTCCTTGTAAACACTTCCCTAGCTTTCTTACAGGCACCTTTCAGGTGGTGGCTGGGCTGCCCTTGTCCTGAGTGGGGCTGAGTTGAGTTTACCAGGTACCTTGTGGCCAAGTATCCATTGTCTGTCTGAATGTCCCAGTTATTCCTGCCTTACAGTCATAGTATCACAGAGTCACTCAGGTGGGAAGGGAATTTGTCCCACTGTACTCGGCACTGGTGAGACTACACCTCAAATACTGTGTGCAGTTTTGGACCCCTCACTACAAGAAGGACATTGAGGCACTGGAGCATATCAAGGGAAGGGCAACAAAGCCGGTGAAGGGTCTGGAGAACAAGTCTTATGAGTAGCGGTTGAGGGAGCTGAGATTGTTTAGTCTGGGGAAGAGGAGCCTCACTAGAGACCTTATCACTCTCTACAATTACCTGAAAGGACGTTGTAGAGAGGTGGGTGTTGGTCTTTTCTTACATGTGACCAGCGACAAGAAAAGGGGAAATAGCCTCAAGTTGAACCAGGGGAGGTTTAGATTGTATATTAGGAAAAAATTCTTTACTGAAAGAGTGGTCAAACACTGGAACATGCTGCCCAGGGATGTGGTGGAGTCAACATCTCTAGAGGTGTTCAAGAAGCATGTGCCACATGTTGATGTAGCATTTCAGGTCAAGGCTTAGTGGGCATGGTGGTGTTTGGTCGACAGTTGGACTTGATGATCTTAAAGGTCTCTTCTAATCTTAATGATTCCATGATTCTGTAAATTCTAAAAATCCCTGACATAAACTAGTGTTCTAGCATCTGGAATATTGGACTTGAAGGTGGACATTTCTGAAGGAATCACTCGAGCTTTTATTTAATGTCACAGTAATTTTTGCAAGTCCAGAATACTGTTTAGGAATAGTAATATTTTTTAAGTGAAATGTGGACTTTCTGTTTTCTTTTAATTAGATTTAATGTTTTCTTTAGCTTTGTCCCAAAAATATTCTGATAGAATGAGTCCTTGTAATATACAGTGTTAGATAGCATAACCTATTCAAATAATAGAGCTAAAACTACAGTGCAATATTTCCAGCTACTGAAATTGAGGAAAAGATAAAAATGTTCCCTTGTTATAGAAGACAAAAAGGGAAGTCATTAGAACTATCTGGATAAAAGTAATTAAAATAGTGAAAATACTTACAATTTTACTACAGCAAATATACTTTTAATCCAAAGCTATTTTTCAAAAATTGTTTGATAACCGGTCAAATTAAGAACAAGAACTGGAGAAGTCCGCTGCTGCTTCAAAACACTGCTGAAATTCACTTAGTTTCATATTGAAGTCCTCTTAACTTGACCAAATATCTTTCAGTGTTTCATTGTGGAAGACATTGTTTTAAAAAACACGTAATAAAAATATTTTTACCTCCCTATAACCCAGACAACAAGTTCTTTTTATTGCCACTTGTACATCCCAATGATCCTTGTTCTGTGCTGTAACAAATACACATCAGTCTTTTACATTATTGCTGTTTCATAACTCATATTTTGCTTCTTAAATACTCAGTAATATCGTAATTCAAAAAACACGGATTAGCCTTGGAAAGATAGGAGGTACAAAGAAATTTCACTTTAGGAATTACTATGGTGAATATGGCATCTTTGTCTCCATAACATCAGTTTGTTGAGAAGAGATTGCTTGATCTCTGTAACCCTTTTGTGTTTTAAAATTATAAGTACAGGAGGAATTGTGCCAAGCCTGATTGGTACTCCAGTTTCTCCTTTGTGAACTGACTCGTGTTGTGCTATTAGACTGTCATGGAGAGCAGCTAAAAGGGCACTCAGGGTGTAATGCAACATTGCTTTCTGAATTACAGAGGGAGATACTGAGAAGATACCCATTAATCAGGTTCCAAACCAACACTTTTCTATTTTCTACTGGTATGCTTTCATGCTGCCTTGTGACTTATTTTCCTGCATCTTCGATGCTGATCAGTTACCCAGACTGGAATGGTCTATCAAATGCTTCAAAAGACTGCAGGTTTTCAGATTTTCTATGAATTTTTATATATAAGAAAATATGGTCCTGAGCCTTCATTACAGTGCAGAGGTAAGTATGTGTGTGGCCATAGAGATTTTTCTTTTTTTTTCTGGAATGTGAAAAAGGATTTGAAGCAGAAATTGTAGATGGTCTCATTAAAATAATGAACTGTGGTATAATTCTGATACTTATAATAAGGACAAGGCTGGCAGTCTGATCTTTAATCCAATTTATACCAAACTGGTTTAAAAGTTGAGCTTTTAACCAAAGAACTTCAGAATGCTTTCAAAGTTATATCCCCTTGAGTATATTAGCTGCAGTTAAATCTGTCCAAAGAATCTAAAAAGACTTTTACTTGCATATTTTAAAGCTACTTTATGCTGCCTATCTTTTTAGCCTTTTTTTGACATATATGATATACCAACAGTAGTAGCGCTTTTCAAACACCAACCCATACAGATAGCTTGAGAAGCAGTGTGAGCATTTGCAATTAGCTCTCAATTTGGAAGTATTATGAATTCTGACTTGTAGTGCTGGACTTGATCCTGCAAGAGCAATTACTTAACTGTCTGCCCAGGCTCAAATGCTAAGCTGTTAAAGCCTGTGAACTCCTAAGCATCAGATTTAAACCTAGCACATTAGCTCCTGATAAAAAAAAAAGAAACCACAAAACCCCTAAACCTAGCCCAAAGCCACTCCCTGGCGATCATTTAATCAGGATACTCAGGCTGATGCCAGCCAAAAAAACTTGTTTCTTGTTCATATCAGGTGGCAACTCTAATCATCTATCTCTGCCAGAGTGAACCTCTAAGTCTACAGTTTCTGCTTACTGCTTCTTTCTGTACATTGACATGAATCAGTGTGCCTATGTAGGAAGATGGGAGAATTGAAAGAGAGATGACTTTTGGGATCATGTAAGGTAGAGGTGATGCGGTGACATGAAATCAGCTGATTATTAAATTTATAATGCCTTCAGGCCATGTTCCAGCTTTGTGGAGGTGGAAATGTTACTAATTCATATTATCAGTGAGCAGAAAAAGTACTTGTTAGAAAGGTTAAGGTGAACCCAGAAAGACTGATGAAAATCACATTCTGTATGTCTGGAAGGTCAGTTTGGAAAGAGCAACAAGATAACACTGTCTTGTAATGTTAGAGCTATAATAAAGCACTGTCTATCTAAAAATCCACTTTATAACCCCTGCAGATTGTCAAAGTTTCCAGAAGTCATTCTGAGCTTAAGACTCAACAGTGTCTTTATATCTTGCTTCATTAGTGTACTTTGCAGCTGGACTATAAAATAGTCACCGTCTTGCCAAAACTAAAACAGGCCACTGAAATCAGTGTAGCTCTGCTGCTATGGGTCATGTTGTGGCTCAGCCTGAGCAGCAATGTTGATGTGGAGTTGCATTCTTGGAAAATGAAACTTTTTTATTTTTTTTTCTTAAAAGGTATACTATGAAATTCCAATAAAAATTCATTAAAGTCTTTGGTTACTGTTAGGAAGTAAGATTACATCTGTTGCCCTCAGCTCTCTCTGACACTGAATTTCTTTGGCTTATATATGTATACATAGATTCTACGTACATCTTCAGATACATCTTCCCTTAATCACCTAATCCACTTTTAGATAGCTGTGTTACTGTCATGTGAAGTACTCTCTTCAATAAGAACTTAATGAATGATGAAGAGTCTGGGCTTCTACATTCTATTATTATTAATTTGAATGATCTTTCTGTAAAAAAGATAGATCTGAAACTAATATTCTCAATTTATACATGCATATATATTTTAATTAAGCTAATGGTTACTATTTTAAACAAGACTAGTAAGGTAAAGCAGCTCTCTAAAGCATTTCATGTTAATAGGTTCTTCAAAACTTTTCCAGGCAGTATACAGAGGAATTAGATAAAAACTTAAAAAATTGAAAATTACTGTAGTGTAGTCTAGCATTGCTCTGTCTATGAGACTTTGATAGAAATTCTAAGACTAGGTATTCTCTATCATGTGGTTTGGAAATTCTGTTGAGCCAGAATACTGAAGAGATTCCCAGCTGGAACTATACATGTGCATATGGTAAATGCTTCATGTTGATCAATGTCTGGTATTTTAATAGAAACTTTACTGGCATAATAAAACATACATTGAAACAAACAAACAAACAAATATTTGAAAAACCTCAGATATTTTAATCATTTTGACATTGTTTGCTTTAATAAAACTAATTATCAATAATAGATGGAACTTGGCATTGGCATTGATGTGAACAAAGAATGGCAAAAAGCGGCAAGTTCTACTGAAATTAGACTATATGTACTTATGGAAGTGACCTTTTAGAAGTTATAAAAGACAGAGGTAAGTACTTTTGAATACTTCAACTAAACCAAACACATATTGTGCACTAAAAAATAAATTTATAGCAAAAAGTCCCAAATCATAAACATTACTGTAGCATGAAATATATGAGCCTCAAACTGAATCTTTTATCTTGCCTAGTATCCTGAGGCAGAAACCACTCAAAGGTTAATTTACTATATGAATCCCAGATGGAGGAAAATTTTTTAAAATTCTCTGTTCCCCCCCTCCCTCCTCAATTTTGAATGAACATGTGGCCATTCTACAATCCTAGAGTTCAGAATTAGTACACATAATTATCAATAACTGAAAGCTATCATTAAGATCCTGGATTCTGCAGTACTTTTCAAAAAATATTTTTAGAATGTGGGGGTTTTTTTAAGTCATGAGTGATGGACCTCTGTAAATAGTTATTTTTAAAGTTAATTTCTGGTATCACTCACTAGAGAAGTTTTGGAACCAATTTTTGACATGAAGATACCATTTCGAAAGGAAAACTTAACATCCTTAGTTGTAAAATTATATCCCCAGAAAATAATTATTTTTTTTGTTTATGTCTTCCAAATAGATTATTTTCTGTAAAATGTATAAAAGAACTCACCCATCCTCCCTTGGAGATATCATCCCTCTTTTACTTTGCCCTCCAGACTCAAGTGTGATAAAACACACCAATTAAATTAGACTTTGCCACACTACAGCTTTAGTTGTGAATGCCAAAATATGACTAATATTTTTAAAAATAATATCTAATTTTGTCTCTTCTTGTATAAAATAGTTTAATCTAATTTGATTGCAAAATATTTTAATCAGTATCTTGCTACATAAAAACAAATATGTAACTAAATTGTCTTTCACATTCAAACATGTTTTCTGAATGCAATAGCACTAAGAGGTTCAAGAAAAGTCAGTTTGTACTGCATTTGTATGAGAACAATAAGATATAGTTTCTGCTAATACTTTTAATACAACAAACAGGGAAAAGAAAATAATTTTTTTTTTTATTCTATAAGGGAAGAACAGATGCTTTGGGAAACTATGACTTACTGAAGTTATGAAAAAAAGGTCATTGTCAAACCAACATATTATATTCTGTGTCCCAGTCTAGTGTGTAAAATATAGTAAAGTTTTTCAATACTGATACATCTGTGCTTTTGACAAGCTACAGTTAGCTCAGCAAATATTTGAGGACCATTTCACTAGTGTGGGTAAGGCAGATGCTATGTGAAAAGTACTATGTCAGCATATTCCTTATAGTATGCAAAAACTAAGAAGAACAAACAGATGGAATAAAAGACTTACAATAGTTATAGTGCACAAAAAGTAATTTATATTTAAGCAATTAAACATTTTGAATGGACTGCTTTAATGAACTTCCAGTGCAAAACATTAAGTACTGTAGGTGGAGCTATCAGTAGTTTCATGTGATTTATGAGCTATGCATGAGAAGGTAATATTCATACAGTGCTATGTAACTCAGGGTGCTTTGCAATAGCTACATATGCATCTGAGGATAACAATGGTTACACTTCAGAAGAATGAGTAAAAATGATCTATTAATTCTTGGAGACAGCTGGTTGTTCTTGTTCCATAATTTAATTAAATTACATCCAAATATAATAGAAATCTTGCGAATTGGCTCTAGGAATTTGCTTAGCAAGACTAACACCCTATTGTTAGCATTTGTGTTTTTTTTTCTTTGAGTACTTTTCTGAGTACAGGATTTACAGGGCAGTTGAATCTGGATTTCTTTGTGGATTTCTTCACAAGAATTTCTTGCTAATGCACCAGGGGCCAAATCCTGCATTTCAAGGCTATAGATATTTTACCCCCACAAGTATTATCCTTCTTGACACTTTATTTTAGACATAGCTTTTGCAATAATATACTTCCACAGTTACAAAACTCAAAGACTATGCATATGTCTTTAGTAAACTAGTGTGTCAGACATTTTATATTCCTTGACCATTACTTCCTTTCTGTACTACTTTGAGACAGTCACCTTCTCTGTCTTCTTAAGTATGTCTGCTCTTAGTGTTTGGATGGCGCAGCTATTAGCTTTCCTGTCTGTAGTAACTGTTTCTTCTAATCCCCTGTAAGACTCCTTGCACAAAACATTTCTGAATAACTATATTTTTGCTGTTCCATCTAATCCTTTTCCCCCAAAAGAGTACTTCTCATTGCTTAACTCATGTGTTTAATCTTGAGACAACATCCTCCTGACACCTCAGCACTCTAAATGCCGTCAGAGCTAGCCCCTTGCAATCTCAGTCCCAGACTTAGCGTTCACAGACTGTGCTGCACATCCTTCTCTGAACAGTCCCATGGACACCCTACTCAGAGGAGTAAGTTTGGACTATGACAGGAAAAAGTGATTAATCACACCTGTGAGGATGGTGAAGCACCAGCAGACTTTTTGGGATAAGGCAGAAAATTTAGACCTTCTTTAGTCAGCTGGGGAAAATTACAAGTACAAATTGTAACAACTTTGTTCAGGCCATGCACACTAACTTAACAGACATGACATCCTTCTTACAGATCTTGGAAAAAAATGTGAGAAATTTCAGGCCAGAAAGAGGGGAAATCAGATTTCGTGAAAAGGAGAAAGAATGGAGAAAAAGTAAATAAAGATGTGCACTGAAGTCTCATGTACACAATAGGATATAGCAAATGACAGCAGCTACTGTAATTCTCCTCCCTTTCCCCTCTACCCTAGCCTGGAAACCTGTGGCATGCAAACTATGTATATGCATGGATGTCTATAAATGTAAAATGGGATTGGACTAGATGATCTTTTGAGGTCCCTTCCAATCCCTAACGTTCTGTGATTCTGTGATTCTGTGAAAACCATTTTTTATTGTTATGTGTTATGTTGTGTTGTGTTGTGTTGTGTTGTGTTGTGTTATGTTATACATATTATTTTAATAGTGTTAAGTATATAATCATAAATATGTGTATGTATATGTGCATGCATATATTTTGCATCTAAATTATAATCAAACCTCAATGGTGGTATGTCAGATCAAATGCAATGAACGCTGGGGCAAACACAAGCAATGGAAAAGATATCTTCCTTTAATGGTAATAAAATGCATGTACAGGTGTATTTAGTCCAGGATATCTACAGATCTGAACAGTGATCTGTTCCACTTAAGCATATCTGAAGTGTGTTATCTAAACAGCTCCTTGTTTTCATTATGGTCTTGTACATAACATAAACAAATCTCTACCCATGCTATCACATGCAATTCTATGCACATTAAATAAATATTCTAAATTGGTTCTACCAAGCTGTCAAGGTTGCTTTCCCATAGTGATCAGTAGTTATCCACCTTGGGGCCACTGACATCATTCTGTACTTAGACTTTCAAGACCCCAGTTATATTTTTGTGCCTATACCTTCAGAGGTCCCAATTAAAATTGCCTGTTCTCATTCCACAGCCTTCAAGTGGCAGTTACCTGGCAACAAACTTTTTATTAGAACAACCTTGTAATGTCCCCGTTTGTGTTGTAGGATTCTGGAGCAGTTCACTGAATATTGATTCATTAAAAGATACATATATGGTTATTTATTTATATTAATATATTTTAGTTATGCACTGTCATTGGTACATTAAAACTGCTTTAGAGCAAACCCCTCTTCACCAATAATCTGTTCACATTATTATCAATCTATGAGTTCAGTCAGTGAAAGAACACACTCCTGAACTTGTCTTATCATCACCCCTAGCCTCTTGACATAGTAGTGTATTTTGAATACTCTGGGCTCGTGTTGTCAGGTATAATTTTTTTACTTATTAGTCACAAGTAATCTTGATGTAATATACGAACATGTTTCCATAAATATCTAAACTTTTGTAAAATGACATCACCATTTACATTATCCATGATACAATAATTACAAGGAATACTACATATAATGCATTTCTTAAGACTCTCAAATTCTGATTTCTCAAAATTCAGCTCAACATCTCCATTTGCATTTACATCTACATATTCTGCAATGGTGATAATAAATCTTGCATTTGATAAGTCGAGTATAATTCCTATTTGTATGGGTTTGTTTGTTTGTTATTGGCAGCCTTGAGTTCTCCAGCTTCACTTACCAGAGGCAGTAGAAAATTAATGTTGTACCAGTCTAGTTGAGCCACAGACTGACAGTAAGAGTAAGTGCTGCAAGCCTTTCCACCAATTAGATCAATATGTTCTGCTTTAAATATCAACAGAAGAGCAGGAAGATGGATCATAAATGCTAATCAGTTTCTCTCTATTGGTATGTATTCAATTATGCAGCCAAATACTGCCGACATAGAAATGCCTAATAAAAGATGAAGGCTTCTAAGCTGCAAAATTCCTGCCTCGACGCTC
>NW_010188671.1:13973-22460 GCF_000695765.1 Mesitornis unicolor
TTGTGCCATGGAACATCCTACAGCTCTTTGAATAGTTTCCTTGTCCACTGACTGTGTTTGACTGGTGAAGGTAAGGGTGTCTTTTTTTGTTTGTTTTTAATAAATAACATTAAGTAAGTTTACAGTTAGCACCTATAGCTTTCTACTTGTTTATGGCTTTATTTTTTTCTCTTACCTGTAGGAATTTCTAATTACAGCATCCCCAAAATATAGTTCATACACAATATATGCACATCTATTCTCAGACATTCTCAAATGTTCAGAAGTGTGAATTCCCTGTTTTTAGAGTTTTTATGCTTGCTCTTTGCAAAGCCCTGTATTGTCTTTAAGATTTTATGCTCTAATTTAAAGATATTTTTGGTGGATGTAGACCAATATATCTCTCAGATCTTTTAAATCCATATGCTCATAACCATTCTTAAGGCCACTACTTAAACAGTTATTTAGTTTATGATATAATAAAAAGTATTTTGGTGTGGCTTATCTTTAAGCAACTGAGGTTGGTGACTGAGGAACTGTGAATTCAATTTTATTTGAGATTATCAGTTTATCTGAATAATTGGGTCTATAGAAATCTGAATTGTATGGTGGTTTCAGGAGCTTTTAAAAATTATAATATATAAAACCTGTGCTCTTTGGATAAAAAAAGTTTGTAGAAAAGACTTGTGGTTATTCTTCTCTGTCTGTAGAGCATGAGCAGTGTACTGCTGAAGAAGCGTCTAGGGATGAAACACAGTGAATTTTTCAGATAAACACACAGTGCTTCCAAAGTTTACTGTTATACTAGTTTACACAGCTTGAAGGCATACATTGTCCATCTCATGAGTCACTTAAGAGTACTTTCCACTTCAGTGAAAATTGTTGTGTGTGTGAGAAAGCATAACTACAAGGGAAAAAAAAGAAAAAAGGTCTAGTTGTATTAAGCTGTTTGTAACTAAATAAATGTAATTGCAGTATGAAACCTTCACACACACTTGCTTTTGCCTTGAGGTAATTTTTGAAATCCATCCATATTTCTTGATGTGCACATGAAGTAAATTCTTATCAGTTATTTGAATGTTTCAGGGATATAAAATCAGTTTCTTAGGTGTTGTAAAGAATAGGACACCAGTCTGCAGCATACCTAAATGCTATACAGTCCATTGCTGAAGTTGCAATAAAACTAAACATCAACATAAATCTTATAGATAAGTTAATAAGCTTATCTTGCAAGACACTTTCAAGCATTTTGAGAAATGACATTACCAGAATGCATACTATAAAGCTAGTTTCCTAATTACAGAATTGAGGAGGATGCAAGTATTTCCAAGAAGGTTTCTTAGTTATAATTCTTACAGTGTGTACAGGTAGCTTAAACATTTACTGTATTACAGAAAAGCAGTGAAAATGTTAAAGTTAACATTTCCATAAATTTGCATGGTACCGGGAGATTGCTTGAAATGAAAGATCAGTGATCTCAGTCAGGAAATGCATTGGCTTTCTCAGGCTTTCATAGATCTGGGAGGGTCATGTGCAGACGTAAGCAATGTACCATCCATTTTGTTGTCAAACCTCAGCAATGTACTGGATCTGTCTGGGATGGAGTTAACTTTCTGTATGGTCCTATGTTTTTTATTTGTGGCTAAAACAGTCTTATTAACTCACTAAGATTTTGGCTATTGCTGAGCCGTGCTTGCATAGAATCAAGACTTTCTCTTTTTCCCACTCTGGCCCCCCAGCAAGTCAACTGGGGGTAAACAAAAGACTGGGAGGGGACACAGCCAGGACTGCTGACCCTAAGTGACCAAAGGGATATCCCATACCATTTAACATCATGCACAGCTAGGGAAAGGAAAAAGAAGGGGGGGTGTTAGTGTTTATGATGTTTGTCTGTAATGCATACTGAGGCCATGATTTCCAGCAAGTGGCTGGACATTGCCTGTTGATGGGAAGTAGTGAGTGAATTCCTCCTTTTGCTTTGCTTCTGCGTGTAGCTTTTGCTTCACTTGCCAAATTTTTTCTTTATCTTGACCCACAAGTCTTCTTCTCTTCTTTCTATTTTCCCCATCCTGCAGGAGAGGGGAGTGAGAAAATGTGTGCGTGTTCAGCTGTTATCTGGGGTCAACCCACAACACACTATCACCATTTAGAGGTTAATTATCGTGGGAGCAATTTGTTAGAGCAGCACAGACCAACATTGTTGGGGCTGTTGCATTCTCCTGAATAGAACAAAAACAAACGAAAGTGACAAAGTGGTTACCTTTGTCACTGGGATACACTGGCAGCATCTCCAAACTTCTTTAGTCAGCAGTTGAAGTTTCTGGCTGTTACTCCAAATCCTTACACTGTATTGCCAAATCTTTGACACTCAGCCCTGCTCTGGACCTTAGCCTCTTCCCCTCACAGTTCTAGAGGTTGGAACAAGATGATCTTTAGGGTCCCTTCCAACTCAAACCATTCTATGATTCTATGATTCTTCTTTTCCAGTGTCCCTCTGGGTCCTGAGGTTGAACTGTCTTGCTTCCTTGGGACTGAAGGGAAACTCAGATGTAGCTAACAGGCATGATAGAGCCAGCAGAAAAAGAAGCCATTTTAAGAGTGGTCCTGGTGCTCTGAGGAGATAAGGTGGGATGAGGAAGGGAAGAGGCCACAACCCCAGAGCTGAATGGTCCGAGGATCGCTGAAGTGCCTGAAATGCAACTCCTTATGATCAAGTTTCTAGATCAGTACAGTAAGACTGCAAAGTAAAACTAGTTCTGGGACTTCTTACTGTTTGTAATTCAAGTATAAATTGAAGCCAAAGTCTGTGATAAGGACTTGTGGCTTAAGACTGATTAGTAACTGATCATAACAAAGAAAAAAAGATCTTTATTCAGAAAAACATAATCATTTCAAAGGAGCACAAGTACAAGTTTGTTTTTATTCTTCTGATGAGCTGAAAACCCATCTAACAGGATCATTCTATCTTTGCAACTACTTTTGAGAAAACATACAGGGAAAATTAATGTAAAATGAGCTACTACTATTCTAGATCTAGTTTTACCTAATCTGGAAGGATTCCATAGGTACTGGCTTATGGTAATTCCATCTGTATGAAATTTACTTCATATTCCTTCTGCTGTAGAAATGTAAAAATTAGTCTTTTTTTCTGACATTAAAATGACATTTCAAATTAAAGCATTATTTATTCATTACTCAAAGGCACAAAGTATTTAGGAATATGGTTTGAAAAAATGAAAAGTTTAAGCGTAGGGTATTGACTATACCTCTGGAAATCCTCGATGCTGGTTTCATCTGTCTGATAAAGAAAGAAATCAATGAAAAAAATGCAGAACCTCTTGGTGCACTTTTTATCTTCCTTCTGCTGTGTATATGTGCCTGTTCAACAGCTTTGTACAGATACAAACTGAACAGGTTCTTCCTGCTCCTTCAAACCTCTTCTCTAGAAGAACAGGAGAATTTTTAGTCTCTTTTGATTTCATTCCTACCTGAATGAAACCAGACAGCTAAGGTTTATCCCCACTAATAATGGAGGCATTATTGTCTTTGCTGGTTCAAATAACTAAATAATTGTACCTAACTCCTTACCACAAACATTTTAGTGTTTACCATAGTAGCTTACATTTATTATTTACTGGTTTTGGTCAATAATAAAAACATACTGTGAAATCATTTTGCTTTTGTGTTCCTTCCTTTCTGTCTCCAGCAAGAAATCTGTAACTCATGTAACTGCACAGAGATACGCTTGACTATACTTAGCATTTCAAACCTCAAAACAAAACTTCCTCTAGAGAATTTTGGGGTACAAACAAACAACTAGACCAAGTCTTTAAAGGAGAAGCATTTTCTATTGCATTTGATCTCTGTCCCACCATTGCTTTAAAATGTAGCATTTTACTGAATATAGATCCACTAATAACGGTAAGAGATTACTACATGAATAGAATTTTTGATAAATTGATATTTTTGTCCCTCTGCAACCTAATCTATCACTGAAATTGGATGATTTAGCGTTTCCAGATATCTAGACAGTAATGTATTCTCCCAGGTTACCCCAGTATCTCAGATGAAATGTACATTTAATATTTGACTTACAAACAGCAAAAAAGGTTGAATCAGACACCCAATCTTTAGAAATTTTACAGGTGGATTCAAAATAATTTTAATCTCTTGAATCCTCTGAAGCAGAACTTCTTAATGTCTTCCTTTGGGAAACTGATGAATTTATAGAACTTCAAACTTCTAGGAAGCTCCTTTTTATCTGACATCCTATAGTTTTCTTACATCTTTGCCACAAAATATAAAGTGTCAGACCTTTGATTGGGAAGCCACAGAGAAATGTTACCACTTTCAATACTATAACAAAAATGTTTTATAAAGACTAAAGTAATCTAAAGTCTCTGAAGTAACTCCATCTATGTTATACATGGAAAACATGGGAAAGAAGACTGACTGCTTGCTCAGACATGATCAGAAGCTGGATGACATCTGCCAAATGTGAAGTCAAGTTGTCAGTTTTTATGGCTATTTTATCTAGAATTTTTCCTATTGTAGGTCAGGGTAATTCTATTTCTCCCATACTGAATTTCACATTTAAACCTTTAAATCACTGTATATTTTTGGCACATGTAATAGGCCAGAGGACAAGTTGTTCTTTATTGGCAAGGTTGTAAAGAAGGTATAGGGTTTATTACCCTATTACTCTAAATTACCCTATTACCCTATATTACTAGTTTCCTTAGCTGTTTCTGTGAAACAATCCAGTTATCCTTTTACAGTAATACCATATTGATAAAGAATGGCCACGGGTCTTCAGTGTTGAATGTCTTTTCCCTGTCTATGAAATATTGGTCTCTTGTTGTCAGGTATCTATCCTATTTGGATGGAAACTAGTAGATCTCATATACTGGAAACTAGCTCAGAAAATAAATTTTATGAGACAAATATTGCTTATATAAAAGAAAGAATATTAAAAACTCATGTGGAAAGAGTATCAAACAACTTTAAACATTAAAGGGATTCACAGAAAGTGGAAGATCAGACTAGAAGCATAATTTTCAGAAGTTTTTGATACACTGAGTTGCCTAGAGTAGTAAATCTTCAATAATTATGATCAAAATGAATTATTGTATACTTAAGGAATTCCTTTATTAAAAGATTTTACCTGTCTTTTCACTGAAGGACTAACCAGAAGGCTAGAATTCATGTAGATGGTTTTGAGACAATATACCCAAACAATGTAGCTTACTGTTTGGGATAGTGGCATAGGGATTTTTTATTGATCTAAGAAGGTAAATTGTAAGGTAGGCATAGCTCCACAGCATTAAACAAATAACCTCAGAGAGTGTGTGGTGGTTAGACCCTGGATGGATGGATGCTAGGTGCCCACCAAAGACAATACATCAGTCCCCCTCCTCGGCTGGACAAAAGAGAGAGAAAAATATAATGAAAGTCCTGTGGGTTGAGATAAGGACAAGGAGGGGTCACTCATCAATTGTTGTCACGAGCAAACCAGACTCTACTCAGGGAAAAAATAATTTCATTTATTACTAATCAAATCAGAGTAGTATAAAAAAATAAAAACTAAATCTTAAAGCATCTTCCCCTCACTCATCTCTTCTTTCAGGTTTAACTTTATTCCTGATTTTCTCTATCTGCTCCCCACCCAGTGGTGCACAGGGATGGAGAATAGGGGTTGTGGTCAGTTCATCATATGTTGTTTCTGCCCCTCCGTCCTCCTCAGGGGGAGGAAACCTCACACTCACCCTACTTCAGTGTGGAGTCTCTTCCAAGAGGTGCAGTCCTTCAGAAACAAACTGCTCCAGCATGGAAACAAACTGTTCCAGGACACAAGTCCTGCCAGAAAACATGCTCCAGCATGATCTCCTCTCCAGTGGTCTACAGGTCCTGCCAGGAGCCTGCTCCAGCGTGGGCTTCCCACAGGGTCACAGCCTTATTTAGGCATCCACCTGCTCCAGCATAGGGTCCTCCATGGCTTGCAGGTGGATATCTGCTCCACGGTTAACCTCCACAGGCTGCAGAGGGACAGCCTACCTCACCATGGTCTTCACCACAGGCTGCAAGGGAATCTTTGCTCAGGTGCTTGGAGCACCTCCTCCGCCTCCTACTTCACTGACCTTGATGTCTGCAGAGTTGTTTTTCTCACATATTCTCACTCCTCTCTTCTGCTGCCATTTTTTGTTTCACAGCAACTTTTCCCCTTTCCTAAATATGGTATCTCAGAGGTGCTACCATTATCGCTGATTGGTTTGGCCTTGGCCAGTAGAGGGTCCACCTTGGAGCCAGCTGGCATTGACTATATCAGACACAGAGCAAGCTTCTAGCAGCTTCTCACAGAAACTATCTCTGTAGCACTCTTGCTACCAAAACTTCCCCACACAAACCCAAAACAGTGTGCCATACTTTAACCTGCCTTAAAATAAGTAGAATTATTATTATTGGAGAGCTTGGTGACTGTAGAAGATGAACACAAGCTGAAAACGTTACTTTAGGTAGATATAATGAAATAAGATAGTCCGACTTTGGAAAAGAAAGGCAAGCTACAAGGGAGCACTGAGTAAGGGCAAAGGACTCTTTCTTCCTTCACATTCTCCCAGGATTTGAAAGTTTGAACAGTTACATACCCTGTTCATAATAAGCCCTGATTCACTGACATAAAAAGAAGAAAATAGTGCTTTAGTATCTAAAAGAAAAATGAATGTAGTAATATTATAAAAGCAAAATAGTACTTCTTTATAAAAATGAAATGCTAAATCTAAAACAGCTTGCTTTGTCTTTTTCTCAAACACACTGTCAAATTGACACTTTGAAACACGCTGATTTTAAGAAAACTGTCTTTTCAGAAGAAAAATCTTCTGACCTTATATGTACATTTTAATTATGATTTCCACATATGTTTTCTATATATTTTAAACAAGCTTTTCTATATTTCTAGAATTTAAATATATTCAGTATGAGTTTTCTGTAATTTACAAATGAATTTACAAGTATGGACTGTACCATTAATTAAATGGTTCAATTTTTTCCCTCCTCCCACACTTGACATACTGGAACTTATTTTTTAAAAGATTAGGTAGAGAAAAATAAATATTTCACTATCATTGTGTCCTTATTGGACAAGGCATCATTATCCAAGACTTATATGCAAGTTTGGGACTAAAGTAAATCCAAGAATTCTGTCCAGAAATACGCAATCCTTTCAACCTGTTATTTATGGCTTCTCTGTAAACATCAGAATCCTTGCTATGAATATCATTCTTCTCATTGTCTGTAACCACTGCTATGAAAGTCATTCTTCTCTCTGTTTGTAATCAGCTTCACAAGAGACTCTCACCCTATGGTCTTACATCTTGCTAGGGAGGCACTACTTTTCCTTCCACCAAAGGAAATTCTCCTTTTTACCTGGCATTAAGCTGTATAAGCCCCTATCATGTTACACTTAGGGGGAAATGCCTCCTAATTTTGTCTTGCACTGGAAATGTCCATCTAGGCTGCTTGTTTGCAACATTCCATTTATGTAAGTCTGCCGATATGAAGGTTAGTGCTCATCAGATTTACTCTTCCAGAGAAGTTCAAAGTTAAATACAAACCTTTTTCATACAAAGCAATAAAGTGCATGATAACACCAGAAACATGATTATAAAATAAGAACACTAAATAAGTTAATGCAAATTTAAAATATATCTGCCAACAGCCTCAAAACTTAGTTCTTCATGCAAGTTCTATTCAAGGACATTTTTCTTGATTGTGACATATATGACAAGTGAGAGTCTGCTCAACTTTTTTGGCTAGTTAGAACTGTCTTGTGTTCTGTAATGACCTAGCTATGTTTTCTTGATTTTTCTTATGGGTCTCATCTTTATCTGATCACTTTTTAAACTTTGTCCTTCATATACTCTTACACATGTATTTTCATAGCTTTCATAGAACTGCAGTCTTCATATGAAAGAAACTTTATACAGCATTTTTAAAGGTCTCAAGTACTGATTTCCAGCCAGAACATTGTTATTTACCAATTTTGTGCATCTCTAACAAGAAATCCTCTGTGCTTAGGTTTCAGTAGATATTGATGATGATGTTACAACCTATCCAGAACTATATTTGCAATAAAATATCTCCAAAATAATCTTCTGTATGTCATCTGACTATTTTATAATTTATTTGCTTCATACTTTCTATTTTTATCTTTACCAGCTATATCTTGAAATTAATTATATTTCCTTTTTGTTAAGCCTCAACAGACGGTTATCTTCATGGTTCATGGTGCATGGACAGTGAAATTAAGTATGAGAATCTACATAACCTTTGCTAACAGTTTTTTTGTATTGCAGAAAAATATAAATGTATATTGAAAATACAGTCAATCTCCAATAAAATTGTTACAGTAAAAATGTATTGTTGGGTTAACTGTAGTGAAGACTTTAATTAATTAGTGGGACAGAGACTAGTTGGAGCCCCATGTCTAGTGGTGTTCCTCAGGGTTCAGTA
>NW_010188672.1:0-5919 GCF_000695765.1 Mesitornis unicolor
GTGGAGCATCTCCCTTATGAGGAACGGCTGCAGGAGTTGGGATTGTTTAGCTTGGAGAAGAGGAGACTGAGGGGTGACCTCATTCATGTTTATAAATTTGTAAAGGGCGAGTGTCAGGAGGAAGGAGCCAGGCTCTTCTCAGTGACAGCCAATGACAGGACAAGGGGCAGTGGGTGCAAGCTGGAGCCTAGGAGGTTCAACCTGCAGATAAAGAAAAACTTTTTCACTGTGAGGGTGACAGAGCACTGGACCAGGCTGCCCAGAGAGGTTGTGGAGTCTCCTTCTCTGCAGACATTCAAAACCCGCCTGGACACCTTCCTGTGTGACCTGGTCTGGGTGATCCTGCTCTGGCAGGGGTTGGACTGGGGGAGCTTTCGAGGTCCCTTCCAACTCCTAATATTCTGTGAAAAGGAGTCCCAAGCACTGCTCAGAAGGGGCAAGTCATCTGGATGTCTTTATCATAAGGGATTTGGGTCTTCTCAAAGCAGCTTGAAATTCCCACCCTGCCACAGTGGGTGACAGGAAAGTCACGCTCGGTTGAAGATGTAGCCTTTGTTGCTTAGTGTTCTCCAAAAGCTATTTATGGTTAGGCCAGGTGCAGGGTGCTGCAGGGATCACAGCTTTCGTATATTCCTGGCTGCACCTGAAAATTGAACATCTAAGTTCTTTGCATGCCCCCATGTTTTACCCTAACTCCTAACAAGCAAGATAAAGAATCATATTATCCAGATCTTTGAGGTGAAGGTGGACAGAGGGTGAAAAGCAATCATGATATCATTGAAATCCTGGTTCAGGAGTCAAGGCAGAGGTACTGGAATCCCAGATTTGTCCCAGGCTCATCTGACTTCATGCTAATCACTTTACGCTTTGTTTTCCTACAGGCTGGAGAGTGAATTTCCCTTTTCTGTACTTAGGGCAGTTCAGCTCTTGAGCAATGTGGAGCAGGGAGTTCATGTTTGTGCAGTCTTGGGTACCGCAGGCCCTTTTGCTCAAATGGCATTAATAAACAACTGGTGGTAGAGTAACCAGGTGGCTTAATGTGTGTTATGCAAGAGCAAGGCTGCCCACAAAGCACATCAGGAACTGTCCCACCAGTGCCAGAAACAGCCAAATGAACAGGTAGATCTAGCCAAGAGAGACTTCAGCTACCTGCTTACCCAACAGGCTGAACTAAGATGAAGGATGCAGGTGAATTGCAGTAACGGAATGGTAGTTTTCTGAGCACTTTCTGAAGAAGTGGCTCCTGGGTCTCAGTTCTGATCTTGAGTTAATAGCATCTGTGCGAGGGCTACAAAGATGATCAAGGGAGTGGAGTATCTCCCTTATGAGGAGCGGCTGAGGGAGCTGGGGCTCTTTAGTTTGCAGAAGAGGAGACTGAGGGGAGACCTCATTCATGTTTATAAATATTTAAAGGGTGAGTGTCACGAGGATGGAGCCAGGCTCTTCTCGGTGACAAACAATAATAAGACAAGGGGTAATGGGCACAAGCTGGAACACAGGAGGTTCCACTTAAATTTGAGAAGAAACTTCTTCTCAGTGAGGGTGACAGAGCACTGGAGCAGGCTGCCCAGAGAGGTTGTGGAGTCTCCTTCTCTGCAGACATTCAAAACCCGCCTGGACGCCTTCCTGTGTAACCTCATCTAGGTGTTCCTGCTCCGGCAGGGGGATTGGACTGGATGGGCTTTTGAGGTCTCTTCCAATCCCTAACATTCTGTGATTCTGTGATTCATCAGGGCACAGACAAGACGTGGGATTTAGGATGCACGCAGGGTTGCAGGACTCTAATAGCTTTCCGTGAAATAACATCAGAGCAATCTGAACTGTATTTTTATTGCATTTCTTTGGTCATCTATTTAACAGTAACAAATTAAAAATTATCTAAGAGTTAATAGTAAACAATTGGTTAAGCCTTTGCCCTTAGAGATGTACTTAAATCCCTGCTCATATTAAAGTTATCCAAATCAGCTGTCAACAGAAAGCTTAGGATGATCACTGCTAATGGCAGGATGGTGTCCTCAGCCCCCACATATTAAAAGGGCAGATGATTAAGCAGGAGATATTACTGTATTAGATTGATGTCCTTGGTCTCCTCCACTTAAGGAAGAGTTATTATAAACAGTTAAAGATAAACTGTTTATATGGATTTCTCCACCAAATAATAATGGGCTTGTGTTTTCAAAGTCAAGGCTGTTGTGCAACCATCTGACTTTCAGGACATAAGCAAAAATAATGTTTAAAAAGCATAATGTGTATGCAGCTGGGAAATATTTCCTTTTCATCAACAGTGAAAACATTGTTTCAGTTACCATAAGTGATTTTATAAGCCAGCCTGCAGTATGTGCAGATATATGTTCTGATTCCTTGATATCCTCCTTTTCCTTCTCAGTAGCCCAGCTATGTGCCAGGGTTGAGGTCTGTCCCTGGCCAGCTTCAGCCCAGCAGGGTTTGGATGTTCTCCCTATAGTTTGACCCTGAAGCTCTTGAAAGCCTGTTGCACCTGGTAGCATTTTTGTGTCCATAACAAAAACCATAGTAATTCGGGCCAAATTGTGCTGTAGGTGTGCTCCCTAGGGTGGACTTTTTTCAGAGCTTTGTAAAAATGTTTTTGTTGTCTCTGCTGATCATGTGCAGATGCTGGCCTATCTTGGAGATAGAGGTTCCACCCAAGAGAAGGGGTGAGCAGGACTGGGTTTTGGTGCTTACCTAATGGCTTGTACCTCTGTTGTCTGATGTAGCAGCTTTGTCCAGGCACACTCTTTGTGGAACACCCCAAGTGAGGGATGAGAATCAAAGCAAGGTTTGTTATCCCTGAACTTTGCTCAGGTCCTTCCAGACAGGATCAAAGCCTTTTTCTGTGGTTTCCTGGGTACCTGCTACCACTGCCAGGCAATATCGCAGCATCCCATGTACAGCACTGATGCCCATCAGGTGGTAGAGAAACAAGATCTGTTCTTTATCCAGTGGCAGGAAATCCAGGTCACTGCAGAGAGATTTCAGTTCTTTGCCCCAGTCTGATTTCTGACTTAGCTTCTTGTCTGGACAATTATCTGCAGTGAGAGGAAAATGAAGCTGCTGTTAGCTGGCTTCTCTGGATCCATCTCTAGTGCTGTCATCAGGAAGCTGAATGGTTCTTCTAGTGGCTCTGGGACAAAGTGGGATAGCACAGAGCAGCTCTGTGGCATTGAATTGAGACGTTTTAAAGGTAGATAGGACACATTAATGTACGAATACAAAGGGAATATAAATATGGGATAGTATAAATACGATTGTGAGTGGCAGGGCTGGAGAATTGTGACTGCCAGTCATTCTTCCTGGCCACACAGAGCTTCCTCAGAGGGACAAGATTACAACTTCTTGCAGGGTTTTTGTTGCAGACACAGAGGAACAAAAGGAATCAATTCTGAAACAGATGTGAACATTGCTATTAATGTTCATCAGTCTTCAGACTGTAGTGCAGGCTTCATGGAGCACTATGTGTAACGATAGACAATTTCCTGCTCCCACTGATAGATGATCAGTATGTGGCTGAATAAAAGATTTTGGTAAATGTTCTAGGTGACCAAATGTTTGATTCTGTGATGTGTTTCTTCATAGCCTATGTGAGGACTAAGCCATTATAAATTGCTATCATTCCCATATAAAGGGGAACATCAGATCAAAAGGCATATGTATGCTGAGAATGAAAAGACTATAAAAGTGTCAAACTTTCATGAAAAGGGTTGGGAAGAGTCTGAGATCAGGCTGCTTCTCTGCATGCATCTGTCTCTCCTCTGTACCCACACTATCCCTTCCACCCATTTTGCACAGCTAATATCAGCTAAATAGGAAAGGGGAATCATGCCAAATTACTACAATTCTTCTATGGGTGGGCTGACTTGTATAGGACAGAGATCTGGGAACTGTTGAACCCCACTGCACAGGACAGTGTAAGCTCCAAGTCCTGGAAGGGTGTCAGTCAGAGCTGTATCAGTTTTCAGCACTCGGTGATCCAAGCACAAAATCCAGGTTCATGGAAGAAGTAAGTTTTGTTTATCTCACTGCTTGTTAAGCTGCGTGGCTATGCCCATCCAGTGAGGGCTGTAAATACTGGCAATACATGGGAAGTAAGTTCTGTGTGACTAATTTTTTCTTCTGAAAAGAAAATACTGAAAGAAAGAGGAGATCTAAGCTGCAGTTGCCATAGTTCAAAGCTTCCCCAATGCCCAAAGCGGAAAGGATTCAGCCATCTCTAGTTACTCATCGTGCACTGTGGGATTTTCCAGCTTTTTCTTGAAGAGTTGTGCCAAACAAGACTTACTGCTACAGATGCACCCCTGGTTTCCTTCCCCACTAATTTTCCCATAGTCTCCCTTCAGAAAAGTACTTAAACACATACCCAAATTTGAGCTCTGCAGTTTAGGCAGAGGCTTAAATGAATGGCCAGTTTATCAGGTGCCATGAGCTGCATTTCTGCAGAAAAATTCTTCCATGCATCTCAAAAGCTTGTATGGGCTTTCCTAAGTTAAATCTCATAATACAGTCTACAGCATGTAATATTTTAGTAAACTATAGCTTGTTGACAGTGCCATAATGGTTTACATACAGCTCTGTTATTATTTTCTTAATACTGTTTTCTGGATCTTCCATTATTGCTGGTCTCAAATATTTAAAAAATTTGACTGAAACCTCAAATATTGTGAAACCAGCTCTAAAATCTGAAGTTTAACAGAAGTAAAATGCTTAGTTTCTCTTATCTTGGAACTTTTTGATACTTTTAGTTTCTTTTTATTCTTTTCATTTTTCCTCCAAAACCTCTCAGGAAAAGAGCAAACCCTTTAACTGAAACCTGCATTTCTGGTATCTGGTGCTGCGGAAAAGCCACTGGCAAGGCTTGTGATGGAAGTTTTGTGGCACTGTTTGAGGATGAGCTGTCAGCATTGCAGGAGATTTAAGATGGGGGAGGGAAATGAGTACTGTGAGCAAAAGCCTTGTACATGGAGAAGAGGGCATCAACCAGCCAGACCTCATTTCAGGCTGGAGATGTTTGAAGGGCTTGAGATGCCCGAAAGCCTTCCAGTCGGAAAAATGAGTGCCAGGGAACCTACAAGAATGGAGCTGGGGGTTGCCTGTGATAGCAAGAAGTGATCTTGGGACTGCAGGACGCAATAGCACCCAGCTCTGACCTCTTATGCTATCATATGACAAAATATTTAGTGATTTTATACCAGGAGTGAGTCATACCCCTGTGACTTCCCTTTGGTGGCTCTTCTGTGAAGTGCTTACTTTGCAAAGACAGGATGTATGGCTTCCGAATCCCTCCTACTTCTTCAGAGGTTTGTCAGGCAGGGTGCAGGCCCGTATCAGCAGATGTTATCTGCAGCACCATGGCAGGTGCTAATGCTGTGGCCATACTATGAGGTAGTTTTTCCAGCACCACTCGGTGGCTGAACCCTTGTGCTGTTTATCAAAAGGTCCGAAAACAAATGTCCTTTCTGTGTTGCATGTAAAGCCTACGCTAGCAGTACCCAGTGAGTGCTCTGTGGGCACTGGGAGTTGAGGTGCTCTGGGATAGGGATAGCATGAAATCAGAATTTATTTTCCACCAATTAATGTTGTACCTCAAAGTAAAAGGCTTTTGTGTTATTTCGTCTCAAATGAGATGAAAGGTGAGAATTGCCAGATTTACACTGGGAGAGCCATTTAATACTAAACCCTGTTTCAAAAGACTTGAAGCTGAAATGGGTTTCTGCTTCCCATCTTGCCAAAGCCCAGGGATCCATAGCACAGGTAGGTGGCCAAAGGAAGTGGTGGGTGAACATTGTCAGCCTGTTAACGCCACCATACTCTGCACCACAGTCATGTTTCTGGCATTTGGAAGCTTTTTTAGTCCAGTTCTAGGGTACTGTGAATGTATTATTGTCCTGGTTTGAGCTAAATAGA
>NW_010188673.1:0-23451 GCF_000695765.1 Mesitornis unicolor
TTATATTTATATATATATATTATATTTTAGTATTTGCAGCATCTTGTAAATGAAAAAATACCTTGGTGAATTCAAGGTTTTTCTCTGCTGAGCAGATGCCCAGATGAGGCAATTATGCTGTGTACGAAACAAGCAGACTTTTCTTTGCAAAACAAGTCACTAAAATCCTTTATATGTGAACAAGCTTTTATTAATGACCTTTTTGAATTTTACTAGTGAGCCTAGCAATAATACACGGGTATTGTTAGAAATGTAAATGTAAAGTGATAAGGAAATTTTCAGGCAAATCTGTATTTAATTTCAACGAAAGCTGCTCGTTTCTAATGACCCTGTTTGCATGGATATCTGATGGTAAGGCTAGGGGAGGGTCACAGCAGATAAAACCTAACAGGATCAGTGAATGAAAAACAAATATTTATTTTCTCTTTGTCTCTTTGGGACTCATTTGCATTAAAACTGCAGCATTTCCAGAGACTGTTAGGGAAAAAAGCCCCTCATTTATGCATTTAATATTAGGAAAGCTCTTTGAGATTAAAGTTGTATAAAAACTGATTCCACTCTACATACTCATCTTTCCACAAAGAATACCAAGCTGAGACGAACAGTACAGATAGTCGGTTTGTTGTATACCTCAAATTTGCATTTTATTGCACCCATGTATTTTTATAACTGTATTATAGATCCCACTGTCACACTCGGTTTCTTTCCTGAATTCCAGCTCCTATTCTACAAAGCTATTTGTCACTTATTTTAACCTTGAGCATGCAAAACACCTCACAGCCTTAAAATTAAGTGAGAGCTTATGCGAAATGCCATTTCAGGCATTCAGTCAACGCTGCCTGACTACCTGAAGTCATACCAGTTATCTCTGGTACCCTCCTTGCTCTTTGGCTCTGGCAATACCTTTCGTTGTCATTCTGAATGTTATGAGCTACTTTTTAGAAACAAATTGGGGGTGAATACATTTTACTGAATAAATTATTATTGTTTGCTGAAGTCTGGGAAACTCACAGTCATGCTTTAGGCTTTTGTAAGGGCAGGGTGGGCCATAACTGCCCCAAGCACATTTTGAACCAGGGATGCTCCCAGCACAGAGATGGGCTCCCAGTTGCACAACATGGGCAGCACCCATTATGGTCGTTGTGTTTTCCTTATGTGGTAGAATGCAAATACCCAAGGGCTTGTTGAAAAACAGGATGATTATTCCAGGATACTTTTGCATGCCTTTTTATTTCTGTCATTGCTGCATTTGATGCACAATAAAACTATAAAATGTGATCGGCGCAGTGAGGTTCTCTCGTTTTTTATTGTCTGCTTGGTGTGAGTAAGCATGGTGCATAAGCCAATTGCTGTTAAAGCCTTAATCTGAAAAGCTTTACAAACATATGTTTCTTTTAAACAGGCAGCTTTTAAGCAAGTCAAGTTAAAAAAGGGAGCTAGGATTCAAGTTACGCAGTAGGAGGGAGCTCTTAATGGCGTTTTATATGGAATAGCATTTCACATAAAAATAATTACATCTCTATGCTGATTAATGATTAACCTGACTCTTTAGTATTCCTTTCTGAATGCCAGCTTCAGTCTTCAGATAGATTACCTTTGAAGTCAATAGGGGAAGTCATGTGTACGTCAAAATACGGAAGTTATCTTTGTCATTAACCTTGAGAAGCATCATCGATTACTGGCAGTAAGTAAGATCTAATGGTTTTAGAGAAACAACTACTTCAAGAAAACAATTTTCAAGGCATATTTGAAAATGAGTTAGATGAAGCTACAAAAATATGGCATTGATATGATTTGGTACAGCTGGCTCAGAATAGCTCTGTAATGCAGTTCAGCTTGCTTTACTGGTATGCTAAAGAAGGTAAAATTCACCACATTGCCTTGATTTCCAGTCAAAATTAGCATCTGCCTATGATGCAGAAATTAATAGAAGTAGAGAGCCATGTGAGTGCAATGCTGATGCTCTAACAAGATCATTTTAACCAAAGAAGTGATCCTTACCCTTCTGCACTATTCACTTCAGCTCCTTTGTCATTCAGTTGTATTTGAAAATGTGACCATATGCTTGTAACCTGACAGGGAAAAATATATAAACATGTGTTTTCTGTGGTTTTGGGAGATGTCAAAATGTATTTCCAAAGAGATTTCCATCCCACTTTTCGGTTTGAAAGGGCTTTGCAAGCCTTGATAGCTTTAGCTGCCTATATCATCAGCAGTTCTTAAAACTATTGGTTTTACTTTTCCAGTAGATAAAACACCAGTAATTGGAGTCTTTTTAAATGAGCATATGGGAAGTACAAAGCTGGTTTCTGTGGGGAATTCTGCATTTGGAGCCTCTGCACCATTAAGGACCTGCATATTTAAACTTTAACCAGCGGAACTGACTTTCTTTCAATTTTCTCAATATATATTATACACGATAATGCATTTTTAACAAAGGGAACTGTGCTGTCACTCAGTTTAAGGCTTTCCAAGATAAAATAAGTATCTGGCCTACTTTACATTGTCTTCATCAGAGACATCAGGAAAAAAGAAGTTAGAAATGAAAGAAACCTTTTTGGACCCTCTGTCCATCTGTTTCCCAAGTGAATGATAACATTTTACAAGGCATGGTCTGTGCTAGGGAGTTTCAGTAGACTCAGATATTAGGGACTTGCAATTTTCTTTGTAAGTCAAGTGCAATTCAGTTCATCACAGAGGTTTTGCTGACGCTCTTTTTGCATACTCTGTGCATTAAGGGACTAGAGAGATATTGAGAATATGACCCCAAATCTGCCTATATTGGCTGGTTTTAAAGGGTTGTGTCAACTTAGTGTCTTGGGAGAGAAGAAGCCCACAGCAGACAGTAAAAAAAAATAAAATCAAAGTTGAGTCAGGTGCTATTGAAATCCTGTGTGAAAAAGAAAGAAATAAAGGATGCTGTGCTGAAGTGATATCTGATGTAAAATTGTTCTACTCTGATGCTTGGCTATCAGCAAACTGCAGAAAATTAGGGCCTAGGTCTATGATCCTAACTCAGCCAAAACCTCAAATATACAAAGATTTGACTTAAGCAAAGGTTGTAGAGGTTTCCAGTCTGCAGTAAACTTGCATGAGACTGACTTCAGCCATATGCATCCAGCTCTGCCTATTTTATTAAGATGTGACCCTTCTCCTGCTGCAAGCTCATCCCTTATACCATGATTTGCAGCTATTAATTGGTCTCCTCTAAGCTGACTAGCAAATCCATATACTACTGTAATTACCTGAATGTAAAATATTTAGGAAATATCTATCATGATCCTGAAAGTCTCAGGTCATTGAAAGAAAGCCAATGAAATTGCAAACACGCTGAAGGGATTGGATATCCGCTACCTTTCCTCCCCCCTCCCCATTCTCTTGGCTCTTAGCATTTGTCTCTAGGGCATGACCAAATAGTGGGCATGTGTCATAAAGACATTTATCATGTAATTACAGCTTTAAGATCAGTTTCTGTTGATGTGAGATGATTACTGTGTATTTCACGCCTTTCAGGTTCCCAGCTGGGATTCAGAGATTTAAGGACATGGGATATATATTTTTTAAATTTATGAGATAGCCATTAATTTAATTAATTGGACCATAAGAGTGCAGTCAGTGACCAAATAAGAATCCTGAGAAACAGAGACAACCAGATGTTTTATGAAGTTTCGATATTTTCGACATGTATAACTTGGGAAAGCAAAGGCCTTTGTTTCCTCTTCAAAAAACAGAACATTTCTGAGGAGCAAGAAAAATGACACATGAAATAATTCATTGTGAAACCTGATATTAGAATAAGAGTACTGTTAAAATGAGACTATTTTAAGCCTGACTTAAAATGCATTGTTCTTACGTGTTGGCAATAGCTCAGTGCCATTTCTATATGGCTTACATCAATACTTGCATTTTAGAATCTGGGCTCAGATGTTGTAACTCTGATTCCTTGCATTAATTTCTAGATTTTATGTTGTGTTTTTATTTGATTACGTGTTTTCAAACTGCGATCTCATTTGAATTATTGCAAGAGGAACTCTGTCACCAAGGTGATCACGCAGCTAGATTTCCAATGTTCTCAATATTCACTAGATTTATATGAGCTTTAATTAAAACAGATTTCCATTTAACTCCTATTTCTTCTTATATTGGGGCTAGCCTTTTTGACCATCCCCATCGCTGTTTAAATTAGTATATGATATTTTTAAAGGCTTCATTAAAGCAGTTTGAGATTTTAGTGAAATAGATTTAAGCTTTCTTTCCATTATCTCATAACATGAGATGCAGCAGGCAATCCAGAACAGCAGCTGTGTCCAAATTACAGCTGCACAAAACATTTAATGCTTGGCCACTTTTAAGAAAACCAGTTTATCATGATTTCCTCTCAAAGAACTCAGCCTGGCTCATGACCTGAGATAGCCCCAAATTCCAAACTGCTAGAAGCATGAATTTCATGTTGAAGATACTGTAATGGATCATGAATTAAGTCCAAAGGCGTCTTCCTGAGATGGTGTTGGCTGACATTGCTCCTTAACATCAACAGTCTCATGTGAAAGCCACTGAGGTACCAACCTGTAGTACCTCCAGCCCTATGGTCACAGCCACAAATGTCATCTGCTTTCAGATAAAAAGCCATGTCTGGTTGTGACATACCGATCCTGCAAAATATTTCTATCCTTTTTTTTCCCTTTGGCGAATGTACTTACCTGGTGGAAATTATTGTGGAAGCATTAAAGCGAAGGAAGTCATAAAAACTTGGCTCAGCAGCTCTATTTGTCTCTTCTGTTGAAGGAAAGCTAAAAATGCAAATCTGAGGATTGTGAAAGGATGAGCAAGCAGACAGGTGCGATCCACACTGGGAGGAAAAAAAGAGAGGCAGAAGTGTCGTGACAGCAGAGAAATTACATCTGGTTTAATCTGAGGGCACAGCCCTGGCCCTGGCTGTCCCAAGATCACTGCACATTGCCAGCCAAGCTGTTCTCATGCTTAATTTACAGCTCACAAGGTTCATGTGCTGCCTAATGAAAAATCTTGATGGGGACTTGCAGGAGAAGGTGGAACAGTTAACAAATTATTCAGGTTTTTGCAGAGCAAGGGAGAGCTCCTTTGGCCCAGAGAACTGACCTAATGGTGACCTGCACCGGGGGTTGTCGCCAGGGGTTTTATGATCATCCTGTTTCTTTGGATTGTAACATTATGCTTAATGCAAGTCCTCATCTTCTGCATAATTCAATGTCACGTTTGCAGTACAGCAGCAGTCACAGGGGTTTGAGCAGCTCCTGTGGAAGTAAGGAGCCCAACCTCGATGCTCAGTGTAGCTCGGCATGTGCGTCACTTTGGTTATGTCTTATGTGAGGAGGAAAGTAATAGGAATGTTCATGGGTTTTCATGGAGAGGATTAAATTGTCTCTCCTTATTTTTTTTCCTCCTCTTATTTTTCTCATAAGTGTAAAAATAATGTCTTTTTTTTTTTCCTGAACTCAAGTGTCTTGCATGACTTCCAAGTTCTTTGGAGAACCTGTCTGGCAGAAAGCTGTTACTACATCTGTATCTGTAGTCCTGTGTAATTGAACCCACCTTTTCCTCTACAATATGTCTGTTAATCACGTTTACTTCTCTTTAAATAATCAAGTAAAATATATTAAAACTATATTGTAAATTTAGTTTGACATAGGCCTAACAGAAAAAAAGGATTTTACTATGCTAATAAATATTATTGTTTGCCCTTTCCTTTGATGCACACTTGCCTTTGAGGTAAATTTATCTCCATGCATCTTTGCACTTTAAAATGGTAATAAAAGATCTTGAAGTCTCCGTGACATAGGAGTATGTCTAACTAAGAAAAATTTTCTTGCAAAACAATTTCCATGCTCTTTTAGAAACTGATACAGAAACATTCTGTATAGTTAATATTTAATACCATATAGTCATGAAAAATTCAGCTGCTAATAAATGGGATTTATTTATTTTCTACTATTTAAATTGCCCCGACTGTCATCTTAAAACTGTTGATGAATAGACTATCTAAGAGGAAACAAATATTCATTTGTTAGAGGCTGGTTTGTGTGTATACAAGCTATTTCGCTTCAGAGGTGTCCCCTAGCTTATGCTATAGCAGGAGCATTTTGGCTACATAAGTCCCTACCCCATGGTTGATTTGCAGGGGACAAAATTCAATATAGTTGGATAAGACTGGTCACTGCAGTAGAGGCGGCTATTGTGACTATCACTTGCAAAGGCAAATTCATACCAGTAAACCCTTCAGTGGTGCACACCATTTTTTGGCATTTACTGGCTCTTTTTTACCTCCCGGCACAGCATGACATGGGTTTGGGCACGTAACTCCTGCTTACTTCCTTCCTCCTCTGCCTGAATAGCAGATGCATATTTGTATTTTGTACTTACTAAAACAGAAAAAAAACCACCCAGGCTGGATACCCATGGGCTCTGAATTGTCTGGGCTATGGTCTTTCAAGGGCAATTACACTGAGAGATGTTAAAATTTCTATTCGTAGCATCAAAACTCATGCTTGCCCTTTGAAAGCTTGCGCTTGCTTCTGTGTGTAACACCCAGGCAAGTAGCATGCTGGCATTTCTTCATTTCATCCTTCTAGATTTTAAAAGAAAATCTCTGTGTAATGGTCATACCCTCATTTCTTTTTTTTTTAAATAAAAATAACAGAGAGAGGCATCAAAAGCCATTTTTCATTTCCACATGCCTATGTGGTAAACCCAGAAGTCAGGCTTTTTGTGGTGATGTGATTCATATCGCTTCAGTGTGAGATGTTAGCTCTGCATTTAGACTTGCCTAGGCTGTAACGAAGGACACCGATTACTCGGGTGATTCGAGCTAAAAGCTGCAGGAGAGGCATTAGAATACAGGAAACGTATGGGGGAATGCAATTTCAAAGTGGATGAGAAATGTGTGAGTGGATGAACATTCAGTTAGGTAATTACAGCTTAGGTTTAGTCCTGAATTTTCTTCAGCCTTACTCTAGGGAGAGCCTAATGGCCATACCTGAGTTTTTAATGGCAACATTTGGGCAAAAAGTATGGCTATTACGTGAGCAAATGTAGCACTTTATCCTGAAGGAATGGATATCACCTTCGGTGTCAAAAGTAAAGAAGAATCAATTCAGCCATAAGAGCTATGAAACTTTTCAGTGGGAAATCCTACAATGGCCTCACTCTGTGAGGAGGGGAACGGAAGATGGTGTCCAAGTGTGGTATGTGCTCAACATAAAATACACAGTCAGAGATGGTTGTATCTATCAACTCCAGCCACTGCGGTGAAGTTATTTCAGATTCCCGACAGCAGAAGAGAATCTATAATTTATGCAAACCCAAGTAATTTAGATCAGAAGAGATACAAAGCCAAATGAAATATAAGTGCCATTTTCATCACCCAGATGAAAGGCACGTTTCACAACAAGCCAGTTCTTCAGATCAAGAATAGAAATTTTAGTATTCATAGCACTGGGTGTCTCTTTGGGCAAAGTGAATACTCCACTTTCTGAAGAAAACAGGTCCGGTTAATATGCAACAATGAAGGGAGAATGTAAATGGACTACCTCTAGCCTCACCTATTGAGGGAAAATTTCCAGAACCTACATCTTCCACCGTTTATAGATGTGCTCTGATAAATCTGTACTGTGGACAATGTCTTCACCAACCATAACCCTGGAGCTGTTCCTTTCTGCATGAAATTATTTAGACATGCACTGAGCCACACAGCCAGTGAGATCCTCCTTGGTCTGCTGGGAAGATCAGTGTCCAATGAAGCTGGGGACTGAAGTTCAAATTCAATTAGAAAAAGGGGGAACTTCATCTTGGTGTCCAAGATCTTAAACATTTCCCCAAAGAAGAATGTTATGTCCTGCATCTTCAGTGAAAAATTCTAGTTCTTCTTTTTCTTTAAAAAAAAAATCCCCAAAATCAACCTGCCATAAAGGTACAACAAAATCATCATGGTTCAAGTAAAGTTTCAGTTTACATAAAACTAGAATGTTTCTTTTTTTATTCTTATTTTCAGTTAGAAAAAAAATGGAATAGAATGGAGCGAACGATGCTTGCTCTGGCTCTTCTCAACTCTAGTTCTGCAAATCAACCCATACAGAGCTGTTATCTGCACAGCCTTAATTGCCTGCAAAGCTTTTTATGGCCAGTTTGGATCCCAAATTGCAATTACTGCTGCATGCTGGAGGCTAACAAGAGAAACAAAGCAAAGAGTAATGGACAACCCTCCCATCTGATGTATGGGATGAAACCTGAGCTTGTGTCCTTCCAGGCTCCAGCTGGGACAGAAGAGGGACAGGAGCAGCAGTAACCTTGCCTGGACATGGCTTTTGTGTGGCTTTTACATGGCCAGGGGCAGGAACTTCATGCTGTGATGCAGGAGAAGCCACTCTCATGAGATATGCTGTCTCATTTGAAGTCCTAACAGGTCAGGTCATCTAGATAAGATCATCCAGAGGTGTCTACCAGAAATGACCTCTGGTTTTTAATAGTACTTTTTCTTTAAGCAGTAAGATCTGCTGTAGTGACGTGCATGCACAAGCAGTACATGGACAAATTTCCAGGGGTATTTCTCTTGGTATTTACTGCGGTACCTTGTATTTCTGGTACGAGGCAATTCGATCCCTCAAACAATCACAATCTGAATGTCCTTAAAGTGAACTGATGTACTGTACTTAATAGCCTGGTGACTTCTTGGATTAGACTGATCGAGCCGGTGATGAATAGGGTAAGTATAGTTAACAGCCATTCTTAAACAACTTTGAGTGTCATTAATTTTGTTATAGGACAGATTAATCTGAAATGTCAGGACTTGCTGTACTAGACCTAAAATTGTATTTTCAAACCAATTTTAACAGATTGTATTTCACTCTTGACACAAAATTCATTTACTTGCCTTAGATTGCAGCTTTTATTGTAATTGTATCAAATTAGAGCAGGGTATTAGATCCATAGAAAACTAAGTTGAAGTTATGGAAAGATAGTTGCATTAAATTTCTTTCCATTTTCCTTTTTAATACATATTTCTTCTTAAAACAAGCTCAAATGCATGGACACTGCTATCGGTTAAGAAAAGATTTTAACTGCCCTATGTCTAGGTATGTAAATCATGTAAATCATATGTAAATTACACCCAGACATAGGACAATACCTGTTGTGTTGGTTATCGTATTTCTGTCTACAGAGTATCTGCTTTTCTCTTATTTCTTTTGATTAGAGCCACAAATTATGTATAAAAGCCAGTTTATTTAAAGCAGTTTCAAATATCCAATTAAAGAGCAGTCTGAATGGCTAACGATGGCAAAAACTAGCAGAAGTGGGTTCAGACCCTATGAAGGCAGAGAATGGAAAGGTCAGCTCTCCAGAAACCTTTGAAATGCAGTTTAAGAAGGAGTTACAGGGCTTTTGAAAAGGAATAATTACCCCTCACCCCCCCAAGTAATACATTGCAGATAATAAATAGTTAAATCAATAATCTGTTCATAGGCAAACTGTACAGCAAAATGTGTTTGGACAGAAACATTTCTTGAATAATTTTGAATTATGAATAAATTCGTAAAAGTACCAGGCAGTTCACAGATAATTCATGAACTGAAATAAGGGCAAAATTTGTCGAATAAATTATTCACCGCAAATAGTTCCTAAGCTCTCCAAAGTACTATCACACTTCATTTATCTCTTGCCTTAGGGGTAGATAAAAATACTCAGAAAAAAATTATAACTAACCTGATTTTTTTCCCTAAAAAATTCAAACCGGAACATCTCCTTCTGCAGTATTTTTAAAGGTAAGATTCTTGTTCAGCTGCAGCTTTTATTCCCCCTGCACAGAAACCTCATTTTATGTCAGAGGCCTCTGATTTTTATCTCAAAATCAGAGATAATACGGTCAAGAAAGTGCAGATCTATTTCCAGGTCCCTAGGGGTTGCAGCAGTGCCTGCCAGAAGACTTGGTTTACTGCAAGACATCCAGAACAAAATGAAAAACTATGGATTTTTATTGTGATTGCTCAAAATTCTGATTTACTTCTGGTATGTGCCTCCATGGTCGTCTGTTTCCAAAGGGATCTGTGGCTATCTCTAGCCTGCAAATGCTGAGTTTCTGAATGAGTTTGCGTCACTGTAGGAGTCTGAAATAGCTTAGGAGGTTTATTTGAAGGGTGTAAGTGAGGGCAAGGCAATGAGGAGTAGATGCATCTGAAAATATTCTGTGCTGGATTGGTGAATGTTGTATGGATCCTCAAGACCTATATCCAGAAAGGGAAGCTAGAAAAGACTGCAGAAATGTCATTAGAGGGATATCAGCTTACATAATTCCTGGTATCAATAAAAAAAGCAGAAAAAATGCCTCTGAGGGATACCAGTGGAAATGGCTTTTATACTCTGTACTGAACCAAATCAACGCGTTTGTCTGCTTTAAAGTAAGAAAGAGAAAAATACTTAAGAAAAGTCATTTTTGGACAAGAAGGAATAGAAGCTCTTTCCAGAGGTATGCAGAAGTTGGAAAATCTGGTAGGCCTGTGTCAATATATCACTACCTTACAGAAATAGGACGTATTTGGGATTCTGCCCTGAGTATTCGAGATGACTCAGTTACGTTGAGTTTTCCTCTTAGACCCCCACGAAGAGAAGATCCAGGACAGTCTGTAAAGATATAGAAAAGTTTAGTCTTGTACACTGAGGCCACATTAAATTGTACCAACCCCGATCTACAACCTTTCAAAATGCCACCATGTCAATGGTCCTTGAAAGACACCAGCAGCATTCTCCAGGGGAACAAGCCGGTAGGCATTTAACCGTGTGCCTGGCTCTCCTTGCTTCACCAAACAAAAAATAAATTAGACGGGTCAAACATTGTAGATCTAATCTCACTGTGAACTGAAAACATAGTAGCTCTCCTGCCACCAGAGCAAAGCGGAGCCTGCGGTGACCCCACCATGAACTGGAGGGGATGGGAGATCACCAGCAGGTGCAGTCTGGGAGGACTCAATGTCGCATTCAAGTTTATCCTTTGTACGGTTGTGAGAATGGCAGGATTGTGTTTTGAATCCAATACCCCAGGGCTTTCGCTTGCTTTCTCACAATTACCTGTGCAAGAAGGGAAAAAAAGAAGAGAGAATTCTTCTGTGGCATAGCAGGAACGGTCAAGGGCAGTTCAGATTAAAGACCGTGATTGGCACTGGCTGCGGAGAGGCTAAGCCAACAAAATAAAAAATAGAACCATCCTGTTTAATAGAAACAAATTGCTCTCCACTTCTCAGTGACACAGATAGTGGGGCCATTTGTACCTGCTGCCCTTTGTTGGGAACAACGGCAAGGAAATGTACTCGTCTTGAGCGGGATAAAATTCTTTTTGTTGTATTTGGCTATCTCAGCCCGCGGAACAAGCACGGCAGTTAAGTAGTTGAGCTTCCTTGTACATTTGTTTGATTAAAGGTCTGTAACACTGGCTCAGGTGGAAACAGCTCAGCTGCACGAAACGTCAATGAATGAAGGGCTTGTTAGAGAGCAGCCAGCGAGACACAGCCGAGCTGGCTCCCGAACCTGCTCTCAATGGGAGCTTGTTGTTTTGCTTGTTCACTTTAGTACAGAAGCACAAAACTGTACATTTTAAATTACATGCGACGAGATCTGGGTTCGTTTGCATGTGTATATTGGGTAAACTGCTAAAAAATGAAGGCAAGCTCTTTTGCAAGTCAACCCATGAAAACAAATATCCTTCAGATGTCCCTGAGTGCTTCAGTTAACATTGGCATTTGGAAAGGTCGGAGTGGAGTGTGTTAGAGCGTATTTATGGACTGACCAAAGAGAAGGTTTTAATTTTGATCATAAATGGGCTGGAGAAAATCCAATCAAGTGCCTAGCTGAGAAAAGAAAAAAAATCCAGCATTTATTTGTGTTATTTGCTAATCTTATATGTACAGATCTCTCACTGTATCATCTTGATTCCAACTTTAGCAATACCAGTTTCCCAGGGTTAGGAATAGCTACTCCAGCTACCTCCACCTCCATCAGTCCCATCAGGTAAAGCACACGCTCAGTCTTAAGCACATCTGTTTTGTCGAACTGGTGCTGAGTGTCTAAATGGGCATATGTACTTGTACATGATGTATGTACGTGTACAAATCACTTTACTGATACTCTATAAATGTTGTCTGGTTTATTCATTCAGTATCTCTGTGTCAATGGACCAGGGTAGATAAACTCTGAGATCTGTACACCTGCAGCTCTGTATGGATGTGACACCAAGATTACTGCTGATAAAAGACTGCACAAATGCACAAAAGCTGTCTTGAAAAAAGACTTAAAATGCCTCTGCTCCCAAAAGCTGGTATCATGATAACCAGAGACATAATCGCAACAGTTTTGCTTTGTCAGATTTAAAGAACTCCAATGATAACTCAAGAAAGTTAACCTCTTGTGCATTTTACTAAACATTAGATGACTCATTGGGAAATGGTTTTAAACTGAAAAACGAAAGAAATGGAAACTTTAATCATAAGGACCACAGGTGTGCAAATACAAGTGTGTAACTGGTCCCTGTGTATTCTGTTATCCATTAGCATTAGGTCATGATCGTGTTTTCATGATCTTCAGACAGGGCAAGATGGTCATAGACCCACTGCTGCTAAAGATTTGCCCTGCAATCTCTTATCTTGTGGTGAAAACCATTTTAAATGGTGAATTACTAGCACAGAGATCACACCCTACCCAAGTAATTGATTATAGTGTTTAGCAAGTCGGAGTTAGAAAACCATTTTAAATGGCGAATTACTAGCACGGAGATCACACCCTACCCAAATAATTGATTATAGTGTTTAGCAAGTCGGAGTTATCCTTTTTTTATGTCTGGAATTTCAGGCAGTGGGACTCAGTGTGTGTTTATGGCTGAGCATGTTTGTAAGAATTTGGTTCCTAAGATGATATTAAGCTAAACTGAGCCATAAATGCCCACAGTTAAAATCTACTGTGCAGAAGAGTCTTTCTGTGACTTGCTTACGTGTTGAGAATTTTTCTGATATTCAGAACAAAATAAAATTTGACTCTCTTACACATTTAAGCAATTAATCAGTTTTTGACGCTTAATCTACCAATGGATAGACAATCTACCAATGGATAGCAAAGATCTGAAAAGAGAAATATTTAACTGTAATGGAAAATGAACAAAGCTTTTTTTATTTCTCAAAATAAGCCTTTTAAGAATTTTTCATGTTTCTGCTTTCCTGACAGAAAATAATTTTCAATTATAAAAGAAATAATGAAGAACAGACAGCCAGATAATATCTCTAGGATTGCACCACGCAAGCCCAGTTCTCATCTTATTTGACAAACCAAAACCAGTAGAAGTCAAAAATTCTCTTTCAGATGATCCTATTAGACCCCAGCTGGTCATGCAAATCTTCACAAAGACCCAACTGGCACCAATGGGTCTTCCTGACCAGCAAAAAACATCTTAGAACCGACTTAAGGTTTTCAAGCTGAGATTTTCTTCGTGAAATACTCAGCAAATGTGCTCTTGCTCTTCTGATCTCAGTATTTTTTAATAGCTGTAAGCTGAAAGTGGGAAACCCTGGATTTGATGGTGACCTGGGAATGCTGTCACAATCTTACCTCAAATCAAATGGGGAAAGAAGATGAAGTCCTGAAATGAGAGTATTCAATGGCTAGGAAGTTGTTGAAACAAGTGGGAAGTAAGTAAAAAATTGGCAGTCAAATATCTAATGTCACAATTAATGGGCAAAACAGCTCCTGGTAGCGTGTGAACTAGCAATGTAGGTTTAAAAACTTATTCCTTTGAAGATATTCTGTGTTATTTTAGGAGGAAAAAATTAATATCTCATGTATAGCTTTGAAATTTTGAAATTTAGAAAACTTTACAAATTTACTCTGTAAATCTAAAAATATTAATAAATCAGCTCCATGTGCATAAAGAGAATGCATTGAAGGAACATTCAAATGTCTTTCACAAATTAAGATTAACTTAAAATAATATTTTTGTTAAATTTTACAAGGTTTAGTTAATATTATTGTTGAATTTGAAACAGGGAAACTTTCATTATACATTTTACCTACCTTTTTTTGACTTGTCAGCAACAAATGGGAAAATAGCTATTTCTTTATATATATAATTCTATGAACTGTAGGCATGTAAAAAACCCCCAAAACCAGAATCTATGAATCACCATAACTAATATTGTTTGGATAATTCTAGAATTTCTGGTCTGCTGGAATAAGATGTGTTAGAAATCACCACCACCAAACCGTGAGCCCAGGCTCATGCCAAACAGAACAGCCTGGTATCATGAGATAAATAATACAAACATTTAAGAACAGGACAGTTTTGATTTGAAAAGGCCATAACACTTGGGAAAGTAAGAGTTTATATTCTAAGCATATGGATGCAGAGACAGGTTAAGGTGACCCATCTGTTCTGATGGAGGTCCATATCCAATAGGAAGAGTGGAAATCCTGCCACAGGTCAGTATTTAATGGTAACTTACACAAAAGATACACAGAATTTATCCTGGTGAGACTCTCTTCTCCGTCCCTCTTGCCTTTGCCTATGTGCAGAGTCTTTGTGCTCTTTGGTCTCTGATGGAAAACATAATCTACAGTGTTCACTCTTTGGCAATTCTTTTTTCTCAGAGCATTTCCTTCATTTTGTTGAACATCCATTTTTGCACTGGAATTTTTGGATAGAGAAGGCTTTACTCATATCACAAATGCAAGCCATAAACATAAACACCAGGAAAAAGGAGGGTGTTTAGTTACTTCCTGCATCCACAAGAAGAGAGTGTCACAAGAAAAGTTTGGAAGACAAAAAGAGAAATGCCTAAAAAAATAGGTGATGGCATCACAAACCCATGCTAAAGAAAAAAATACTCTCTTAGATCCACACTTCAAATCAATGTGCATTTTGAGCCGATTTCACGTTTACCCCTAATTTCAATTGGAATACAATGTTTCCTTAATTAAGCAAGGCATGCAACTAATGGTGATTTGGTTTGACTCAGAAATGGATAATTTGTTACCAAATCCTTTAATAGTTTATGCCGAAGTTTCTGTCATTACTTGTTGCTCCTCTCAATCTTTATTATGACAGACCCTTTAAAAATGCCTGAGTGAAAAAAAAAAGTGCTCATTAATCCTTTCAAGGAAAGGCCGCCGGTACCAGATTAAGTCAAGCTGGCATCTGAAACTATTCTTTTCTTTATGACACATAGTAAGTGGTCGGTAATCCACATCTTAATCTCCTTGTTGCACAGCTTGGTTTATCGTAACCGATACTCCTGTGACTGCTGCAGACTCCTATTGTGTTACCTTTGGCGTTCAGCTCTTCTTCCTGTTTTTTCCCACTGGAATGTCTGATAAAGGCACCCTTGAAGTTGACCATCGTCTCTTGAGAAAGTGCTTTTCAGAGAAAATGTGATTTCTTTAAAGTTGTATTTACGTTACTTTTGGATTTTCCCCCGAGTCTTTTTTCCCAAAGTCTCAAGGCAATCCTGAATATCACTGCTACTTAAAAAATCTTTTAAATCCTCTATTCCAATTCATAATTTTCACTGAGCTGCAATTATACTTTATGGCAGTGCTTAAGTATTAAGAAGAAAAATAAAAAGCTGCAAGAAATGAAACTTAACTTGACCAATATATAAAAAATATAAACACCAGACTTCATAACCTAGAACTGCTGCTTCATACAACTGCCTCTGTTAAGTGATGTAATTTTTTAAACAGTTTTCCTGATAAAAAGCCTGACATTTAAAAATTCCCTGCTGGTGAAACAGGGAAACTATTGCTACAATTGTTATTTTAGAGATGAGGAAACTGAGGCAAGGTGATGGAATAGCTCCTGCCTGCACTTCAGCTCCATTTGCTACTCCTCTAGCCTGGCTAAACTGAATAGTTTTAACAAAAAGTTGCAAGAATTATCCAGGTCCTGATTTTAAGTATTTTATGACACAAGGGCACTCATCTTCCTTTTTTAAAAGATGAATACTTCATGTGTCCTTTCTAACAAATGCAAATTTTGATGAATTTTATTAGACAGATTACGGGTAATTCTGGAAAATGTATCTGAAAAGCAATCAGAAAACTTATGGATAAGTAAGCCAAATTTCTAATTTCAGAGCAATTGTTTTCCATTGCCTGGTCCTGGGGCACGGCAGCTTTTGCAACACTGATGTTTCAAACCCACCAGCACACGAGAGCCATGCCAGGGGATGCTAAGCTGATGTTTGAACCATGGTCTGGGTTGGTTTTGCTGGAGAAGAGTCCACTTCCACCATGTTTTAGCCTTGTTCAGGGTCTTCTGCTTGTGATGCTGCAAAGGAGCAGCAAATTTTGTCCTAGACACATGGGGACTGGCCATGAATTTCAATGTCCATGTTGATCTAAGCAGGTTGAGGTGTTTAATTGCTACTGAAGGGTTTATTCTTTCATCTTGCTTCCCTTCCTCTCGTACACATGAGGCTTCCCTGGTTGTTTCCCAGAACAAAATGAGCAGAGGAACATTTCTCTGGCATTTTGGGCAATCCAATATCACAGTGACCTTTGTAAGATTTTCTTGGTTCCAGTGCACAAAATTTATTAAAATGTCTATGAAAGTAAAAAGAAACCTCAGTTATTCTACTAAGATGCCCAAATTCTTCAAAACATTTTTTCAAGCAGAGAAGATCTGGATGAAACAAAGTATTTAACCTTAGAGTCAAACTGGAATGTATTCTTACATCTGGCTGAATAGAGTGGGGCAAGAATTTGTGCTGAAATGTCTTATGAACAGAGATAAAACTATTTACATGCCAAAAATTAAGCATGTCAAGAGCCTTTCTGAATTGGAGCCCCTGAAATATAGTATTCTCTAAATCTTAAGTTGTCAAACCATAAGTAAAAGTCATACTGAGCTCCAGATTTTGGAGCTTATAAAGGTTTTTATAAAATCTCAACATCTTGATTTGTGTTCAAGTACTTTAAAGTTCCCATATTTCTTATTTGAACTTTGCTAGGTGCAGTAATTTTATTCACACTCAAGGCTGGATTGGTTCTGCTTATTCAGATCTCATTAATTACAGGAAACTGGACTCATGCTCACGTATCCCATTCACCCATCCTGCCCTCAGGCCAGTCAATTTATCTGGCATTTAATGAGGAGTTTTAGATTTTGCAAGTTATCAGAAGTGGGCCCTGAAAGTGTTAGCTTGTGAATTCTAAATAAATGGGCTACTCTGGGACTTGTTTTAAAACAGATAGCACAGCAGCTCCTAAATATGTGTTAAAAGAGTCTAAAATGCCATGTAGTATTATACCAAAGGTGGTTGGTTTTTTTAATTTTTACTTTGAGAATATTGCCACTATCAGCTTTAAAGTCTTTTAGTCGTGTGAGAACTTCATACCTGCCAAGATATTTTGTGGATTTAATTACTCAGCTTTTGGGTAATTGACTGCATCAATAGTTTGTACCCCCAGCCTATACCAGCTGAAGGGGGCTTCATTTAACAGCACTTCCAGCAATAACATCGTACTATTGTCACTGCTGGTTATTTGATATCTATCAGTATTAGCACAGGTCCAGAGCTAAATGAAGGCCATAACAATCTCAAATACATATCAAAATCTCTTTGAGGTGTGCATATGACATGTCTATTAAGCATATTAGCACTGTAGTGTACTCTTTGATATAAAATTAATTTCAATATTAAACCCAGTCTTTGACTGTGATACCTGCAGCAGTTGACTCTGTGGCTTCTTGGCATGGATGCCTTTGGAGAACCACCAGTGGGCAGAGGTCTTGGATATGGAGACAACCACATTTGGTCACCAGTCCCATAGTGAACTGTACTCTCACTATTAACAACCACTTATTCTCTCAGTGTGCACAAATTCCTATCTTCAGGCACTTTTCTTGATTCTCTGGGGAAGATGTGAGATGCTCACCATCCACCCCATGATGTCCTCTCCACTGGCCTACAGAGAAGCACAAAACATCTCTGTATCCTTCCCCTCTACCTTCTGTTAAACCTGAGGACAGCTAGGGTGAATGCCAAAGCATCATTTAATCCTTCCAGAGAAATGGTATCACTTTTTTCTCTAGCAAAAACATGATAAAAAATAGTATGAATGATGCAATATTTTTAAAAAGTGTTAAGTGTGAGGCACAACAGTCTGCTGTAATGCCCATGACCACACAGAATGGAAAAGATGGGGCTTTGCCCAATTAAGTTAGCACAGAACTCCATGTAGCTTTTTATATGATATTATAACTGAGCAATTTAGCAGACATTAATAAACTCTTACTGCTATACAAGCCCAGTTAATTGTAAAGCAGCCCCTCTGGAGTGAAATCAAGCCTGAAGCACTGTTGCAATGAATCCTGTACAATCCCAGGGTAAAAAACCTGCTTTTGAGTACTTGTAAATATAGGCATACCCTTGTGTTTTACTTTTCTTCTAGAAGAGCTGACAGGCTTCACCTCAGCTCTGTGCTCAGAAGAAGATTGCCATCTATAGATAACTCTCCCCAACTGCACGGCCCTGCGTCAGCAGGGGAGAAGGAAAGTCAGTGGAGATGATGGTGGAAAGCTTTCCTGGAGCGAGATCTATGGAAATGGGCCGTACCTGCATGTCAGTAATTCCTAATTCAAAATAAAGACGTGGTACAAAAGTGGCAGGTTAAAAGTGGGCGTTACTGAAAACCTTTTTTTCCTTTTGTGCTATTTATGTAAAACTACTGACAATAACTGATGCCAGTCCAGGAATATTTCAAGAGACCTGTAAACATGCTTTTAAATTACTTTCCATTTATTTATGTTTTCTTTTTGTGTAGGCAATGCAAAAAAACCCCAGACTCAAAACAAAAATCTTCTTGACCCTGTCTAACTTAGAAAGAAAAAACCCAAATTTTAAGAATGCTGTTGAGCCTTAGATGCTGCAGATGTAATTGTCAGGCAGAAATAACAGCTGTCCAGAGGTACAGGTTGCTCCATGTATGCGAGGAGCAGATGTTGATGTGCAAAAGAAAAAGGAATGCAACGCAGTTAAATCTACCAATAAACATAGTAAGTGTAAACATCTGTACACACACATACACCCAGCAAAAAAAAAGGTTATTTGCCATTTTAAAAGCACATTATGACTAAAATAAACTCTATTTGTTTCTCATCAGCTTGACCATTTATTTGCATAGAGTGGAAACATTTTCTATGAGCTTAGAGAAGTATAAGATTTTCCCAGAGACACTGGAAAAACCAGCTGTGAGTGGCAAGTACTGCTTGGACTGTAAAGAGAAAACAAAAAAATTAAACAAAAGCATGTTTCAAGTGCAATATGTTTTGAATGACCCGTACTCTTACCCTCTTGAAACTTTTCAGAAAAACTCTCTTTGCCTTCTGAGTATATTTGCCAATTTTCCGGATAAACAGTTCCAAACTAACATGAGTGTAAATTAAAGCTGGTCATTTAAGTGAAAAGGGAAGAAACTTTACACATGGAGAGGGGAATTCATAAAGCTGGTAGCAAAAAGCTCTTCATAAAAGAGCATTCAGACCAGATAGTTTTAGTTTTAAAAGCGGCTGTTGCAAGACTCAAGTATTCTTTTACTCCTCTTTGATATGCAGCCATACAGCAACAATATGTAAAATTTGTGAACTGGTCTATCCTGAATACAAATCAAATTACTTTGGTCTCTTGTCAATCTACCAAATCTTTCATCTTTTCCCTGGTTGCCTTTTCTTGCTACATTTCCTTTATCTCTGCTTGCAGTTTTAAGAAGTGAATGGCAAAGAGTCATCTCCAGTTCATCTGAAGATAAAACCCATTAAGCTGTTGTATTCACATTTAATTAATGTTTTCCAACTCTCATTTCCTATTTGCCTCCTGAAAATCTTGCCTAAAGTGCTATATGCCAACTAAAATAACTCAGGTAAGGGATATCTGATCCAAATGTTTCACAGGAGATGACTGGATAAGATAACTCTAAGGAGCTGATCATTTTTATTATTTGTGGACAGCCTTTCTAGCCGAGTTCATTCCCTGCAGACATACTCTTACCCCTCAGGGATGGATGCTGCAAACTGAGCCTTGCCTTTTATTTTTCAAGCGCTGCCTGATACCGATACGGTTGCATTTTTATCTTTATTAATTCAGATGGTGGCTAGTTAGTCTGACAAATCAGGTGTTAAAATAAAACGAAACCATCTTTTTCTGTACATCAACCTAACCTAACACTTTGCAAACATCAATCCAAGCAAGACAGCTTTGAGGCTGGGAAAAAAGGGCGCTTCTCATTTTTTAAGCAGGCAAAGCAAGGTGATGCTTGTCCCAGTGGTAACAGAGGTGGCCATGCACAAGATGCGGGACTGGGGTCATGTCTCAGCAGTAAATGCCAGCAGCTCCCTGGAGCTTGGGTGTGTGATCCTCCTTCTGTCCAGAAAACCCAAGTAAATAGCTGTGTAATTACTTGGCTGGGTTTCCCATCCTACTGCGGCTGCCACTAAGGGACAAGGAAGAGCATTGAAGCAGCCATGCAAGGTGATGTCTTGAGGGGGGGACATAGATCTGGGTTGGAGAACTTGGAGATGGAGAGCGGGGTGAAAAGCCAGAGATGGGGAGGGCAGCAGCCAGTGGTTGTAATCTCAGTCTGCGATCTAGGTATGACCTAGATGAAAGAAAGAAGAAAACCCACAACCCAGGTCTGAATTTTATGTCGTAGTATTTGTCACGGGGGGCTGCTGGGGGCAGCTCAAGCCCAGGGGTTTTGCTGTCGGTGCGTTCATAGCAGTGACCTCATTGGAGTCAGCCACAGGCAGAAACCAGCTAGAAAATGCAGGATGGGAAGATGACTCATGAAAATAATACAAGGACAAAATACATACATACACGTATATACGCATGCTCATGCATGAAGGGAGAGTGCTTTTGATGCTGAATATTTCTCTTTTTAACTCTTATTGCCACAGTTGTCAACTATTTTCATTGTTTTATTGCTATTTGACTGAACCAATCACACAGAATTAGGACATTACCAGGAAAGAGTCTGAAATTCTTCCACTATAAAATAACCCTTCAGTCATCTCAGGCTCCTTCTCTTTAGATTTAGGAATTTTAATACTTTTGGCAGGAGCAAGTGATGAAGATTTGAATACACCTGGTATGATGAGTAACCTGCAAAGATTTTCTTCTCCCTCAAATGTTTTTCTCCAGTGATCATTGGTGTTTGTACGCTTTATAACACATATTATATTTTAATGTGAATGCTTGCCACAGAGATTTTTCACAGCATTAATTTTATCACTTAACCTCTGTGAAGTGGAATCACACCGTGTTACCACTTGTCCACTTTTTTTTCCATCTCCTTCATTAAACAAGAAACAGGAGGTTTTGAAAACCTTGTTAAACACTGTCTAAATTATCTGGGCTTTTGTTTAACAATGCTTATAGAATGTAACAAAAAAAAACTTGTATCAAGGCATTAGGCCAACAAAATGCATTTTGGGGTGAGGCTCACAGCATAGGATTTTGACTTATGGATTAAATGTGCACACTCCGTGGTGATGCCTTTCTTCACCACATAGAGGGGATCAGCCCAAATTAAGCTGGCTTTTCTGACCTTGCAGAACTGACAGCTTGATTTAATAGTCATTAGAGGGAAAAAAAACTCCCAACTTTCTTCTGACTTTTGGGATTAAATATTCATTTCCTGACGGATTTGCCCTGTTACATTGCAGTGCAGCTTCCACAGGCTGAGCTGAACGAATTGAAAAGATGCGCGAGAAATCCCATTAAAACCAGTGGCCAGGACCTGCTTCAACAACTGAAAATTTTGCAGTCCAGGGAAGCAGCATCTCTTTTTCAGAGGCACAAACCACAGTTTCTTGTTACCAAAGTCTCGCTTGGAAAGGAGATGGAGCAGCCTTAGCTGTTTACTGGGACTGGGTTGCTTAACCTCGTAGGACACACTCAGATGCAGCAATGCAGCACCTCAAATAGCTTATGTGCAGTTAATTAAGCATAATAGACAGGTCCTCTGCATGCTCACCCATGCCAGAAGGGTACCAGCTCCTGTCCCTTTCGTGCATCACCTTCAGCTCCATCCTCGGGGCTCCTACATCCCGAGATGGCCAGGAATCGGTGCTGCGTTCGCACCAGCACAGGCGTGCACCAAAATTCCTGCCTCCTGTCGAACAACAACCTCCTGTCAGGTCTTTGGAATAAACAAGGAATTATTGAGAGCTCCACGCGGTGCCGTGAGGTCATTTCAGACGAAGGGATCAGTCAGGATTTCATAAAGTATTTATTTAGCTGACAAAGGAATTCCCAACCTCCCTTTCATGTACGTTAGAGCTGATGCTAAGTTTCCGAGACAAGGCTCCGATTGTGGCTGTCACCAAACAATGACATATTTCTTTTCTTCTCTTAAATTCTCTGTATCATTCTATATAAGAGGGCAATTTGTCTGTCATGCAGCTAAAACAGGGCCCACTCACTGCCCTCATTAAACTGACAGCACAGTTATTAGCAGTAAACGAAGCCAACAGGCAATGAATTTAGCCACTGTTTTATGGCGAGCGCCAGTGAGATTTTTTCAGTAATTAATTTGATAAATATATTAATTATGAATTGAGTTGACAGTACAATCAGATTGTCAGCCTTCCAGACAGGCTCTTGTGATAAGTAGCTTTGTGATGAAGTGGTCGGATTTCAGTACCTGTCATCCTCCGGTGTCAGTCTCTTATCACTGTCCCGGCCATTCACTCTGTAATTTCCTGTGTGTTGTAATTAAATGGTGGCTTTCTGATTGGAAGTGACTCCTCAAACTTAATCTCTCATTCTCTCAGAACATACTGTTATTTTTTAAAAAGACCTTTTGTTTCAGCGGCTTTTAATGTTAAAAAAAAGAGAGCATTTTATTTCACGTGTGGTTATTGCCCTGGTGGGTGTTTGGGAATGGTTGCGTTGCCTTTGCTCCTGGCATTAGATGCAGTGGTATGAGGAGATGGAGCCATGGGGCAATGTTGGACCTGCCCTCCCTCTCCTGCATCTCCAAGCAGGGAGCAGCCCAGCACAGTCTGGAGGACTTTAGGAAGGGTCATTGCTGGTACCTCTTGCCAGCTTATTTTCTTTTTTTTTCCCTTTATGAAATTAATTAGGAACAGTGCCTGAGGTCATTTGGCTCGGGAGATACATGTCAAGATAAGATATTTCAAAAACACCTCCTTAATAATTTAATATCAGGCTGGAATTTGGAAGCATGATAGAGAATTGTTTAGAATTGCAAATTTAAGCTGGGGGGGAAGAAGTCCTGCAAAAGAAAATGAACAACAGCTATCAAGATGCCATGAGTTCTTCAGCTCCTCTTTAAGCCTATCAGAAAAATATCCAGACCTAGGGACAATATTTACCAAACACAGGTGACTGCCTGCTTCCAGTTGCCTTATGCTGGAGGGAAAGA
>NW_010188673.1:23482-41491 GCF_000695765.1 Mesitornis unicolor
ACTGGGAACTGCAGCAGCTTCCCAAGGTTTGAGTCCTGGTGTCAAATGTTCCTTGACCTTGAGCAAGTCAGGATGACCCAACCCAGCAAAAACCTCAATAGGCGCTTAATTTTAAGCAGATGGACACAGACACACTGGCACATTTTAAGCACAGGGGCACAGGTTGCCCCATAGAAGTCTTATTACATATATTTTAATTTTAATTTTGTGCCTTTTCGCATGTGCTTTGATTTTAAGCACATCCATAATAAGACGTCTATGGGGCAACTTGTGTCCGTGTGCATGTGCTGCCTAGGTGTTACATGCTTGCCCCAACCCAGAACACTGGTTTTTATCAGTACCCCATTTTTCACAGCACAGGGCAGAGCATCACGCACGTGTTCCAGCCGTTTGACCAGTATCTACACATTGGTTTAACAAAAGTGCACTGGTGTCAACTGGAGATGCTCCCTCCTTGCGCCAGCTCTGGCCATCAACACATTGAAGCCTTTGATTTCCAGGTCTTCCTGAGTGCTGCTCCTTGCATAAGTTTAAGTTCTTTGCTAACGTTAGACTAAGGGACTCTGGGCTTCATTATGAAATGAAAGGTAAATCAGAATCGCATCCTGGCAGTCAACATCAAAAGAGGCCACTTGGAGCTGCAATAGGGACCTACTGCATGGCTGCCAGGTTTTGCATTATATCATACAGCCTGAAGCCCTGCAATGAAGCATCCAGAATGGTCTTGTTGAACTTCTCAACAGGGACAGTCTTTATGGATTATTTAAACATAAAAATATACGGCTTTCTGGAAAAAGAACCATTGTAGCCTTTAGGGAGTCCTACTAACTGTTGTATCGTAGCAAGAGCTATAATTAAGCATGCTAATACTGATACGCTATTGTTTGAGATGAATTTCACCAGGCTTGAGCCCACAATGCAAATTATGCCTTAAAAAGATCAATTTAAAGACTCTATTGGATCATTTTACTGATTTGCAGATGCATCCGTACTGCAACCCAAAGCAAGCAACTATTGCACACTGGTGGAGAGGCTACTATTCACTTTTAAAGATGCTTTAAATTTTGCAAAGTAGGGTTTTTTCCAGGCAAATCCTATACTGGCATGAAAAATGAATTTTAAATAAATAAGTTTCTTTGCAAAGCATCTATTCCTAAATCTGATAGTCTTAAATGATATTATTGCTTACTAACATAAATAAAAAAACTTAGTAAAGATTAATTAAAGTGGTTTTAGTCGTCTTTTAAAATCAGTATATGTCTGTACTCTGTCACTTGGAATAGAGCAGATATTGTCTCTGCCCATGTGCAAATCCTTCATAATGGTACAGAAATTTCCCAGTAAGCTTTGAATTTTCTTGTTACTGAATGTGTTTGGAGCTTGTGGCTAATGCTCTTAGTTTCTCTCACATAGCATAAAGCCGTATATTCAATAAAAAATGTATGTGATGGTTCAAAAATTGTTAAAAAAAGTAATGGCATCTGACACACTTGTAAGGATGATTAGGTGCCTCTCTCTGCAGGCTGGATAATGTTCTTTTAACAGCTTTTTCTATGTATTAAATAATGTCAAGCTGTTACATATTCTTACTTCCTTACTTTTGGGGCTGTCACTGATACAAGTTATTCCTGAGACAAGCTGCTGAGGAATTGGACCCTGTTAGCTGAATTCAGATTTTTTTCTTTATTTATGGTATGTTTTTTTCTCTTAAACATAAGCTTTAACTGCAGAGCAAGATTTGCTTTCTGGCAAATGAAAAAGTGACTTATTCCTTAGAATAAGACTACGGGTTGCCCGCAAGGAAATACATCTTTATCATGTCTGAAAAATTCTAAACCAAACTGATTATGTGTCACTTGATAAAGTGCTGGAGAAGAATTATAGGTGTGTTCCTGTTCCCACTAAAATCAAGACTGAACTCGGCTGCAGCAGCATCAGCCACAGGTCCTATCGCATCCCCTTTACTCCCAAGCTGTTGGGTGTAGCGGGACGCTGCCAGCAATGCAAGTTGCGAGGAGATTGTAATTATTCGGTAAGGAAAATGCTCAGTATTTCCTGAGCAAGTCTTTAATCCTGGTTTGAAGTCATTGCTGTCATTGTAAGGTCCAAGTGGAAACTGTGGTGCTTTTGTGCATCTGTCAGACGCCGCTGCTTATTACAGAATCAGGAATGATAAATATGCGGAGCGCTTTGATGTGAATATCAGCTCGAACTCCTCCAGCGCTCAGGTAGAAAGCAGCTGAAGCTATTGTTTTCATCTTGCATGAAAGGTTGAACAGATGCTTGAAAATAAATAGGACCTGGTAAAATGATAAAAATCCTCGGATAAAAAGCATGGCCTCTGTTCTCAGCGCTCACTGCGCACCTAGCCCGAACTTGAACTATCGGTTGATAAATATCTCCAAGTATTGTACAGAACTGCCTGTTCAGTAATAGCAACATGCGGCCACCAGAGTAATAAAATCCACATTATCTGTCCAGATTAACTACTAATCTTCGTCTTCAACTGGCCCGAGAACAGAGAGTGTTTACAACATCAGCTCCATCATCTGCATGGTTGAGGTTATGGGACTTCTCTCTGGAGAGAAGGATTGCGGCAGCCAGCCCAGACACAGAGTTCAGCTCCTAGATACAGGCATATGGGGTCTGTTTGTAATTTAGGATCCAGAAGAGACTTGAGGCACCCGAAGGACAAGTGAGGAAGAAATTAGACATTTATATATTTGCCTGCATCTCTCCATGAGGGGCTGTGGAGAGCCACCCTAACTAGCTCTGAGTCAGGTAGATAAATATCAGATAAATACGGCCATGCTAGTGCGTGATCCTCTTTGGAGAGCATCAGTAGTATATATATTCTGCTTCTTAAATGTTTGATCTATCTACAAGAGTTTCTATACTTTTCTGGTTTTGCTTTCCACATCTTGTGCTCACTGATGGGTCATGGAGCAGCTGACACCTCCAAGAAGTCCTTGCTATGAGGCAGAGACAGTAGAGTTACCCATCTTCATCTTGGCTGCTGAATGAGCCACTTAACATTGCCATTCCTTATTAATTAAAGGCATTAACAGCAAATATCTGAAATTTTACCTCTTGGCTAGAGCAAAGTGTATAGTTTGAAAGCCTTTAATAATGCTTTGAATGAGAAATGCAAGGTGTGAGGAGGAACTAATGTTGATGCTGAAACAGCGCTGTAGAAACAACCTCTCCCGTTGCTTCTGTGCTTGTGTTTCTTAAAGCAGATTGTCAGTTTTCTGAAATAGATCCTTGCTTCCTGACTCCAACAACAGCTAAAATCCGTATGTGTTTGCCTATAAATCTCCTCAATAAACGCTTTCCAGCTTTTGAGCAACAGGTCAAAAGCAGCCACAGGTCTGACCACAAGGAATGGATCAAGACAATCTCTCTAATATGTTGTACCATCTGATTTTCACATTAAAGGCCCTTAAAGCGCAGTCACCAGCCTTACCTATGGAAGAACTGATTCTGACAGGGAAGTTGGTCAGCAGTACATGCTTTGGAAGGCCACCGAGCCCAAAAGATCATTATCAGTTCATAGGTATCCCTTGATGATTTTTCTAGCTTAATTATTGACATGATGGGAATATATTATCAATATCCAGCTCTTCCACACTCTATTCATTTCAGTCTGTTAACAATATTGCACAAACTGAAGAAACTTTTATTTATACTATGGCATTCCCATTACTGTTTGCTTTAAACATGCACCCAGTGGTGGATAGGTTCCCATTACCCCATTCATGCCCTCTCACAGGTCCATCCTTCTGCTCAAATCCACCATTATCTCCTCCTGTTTCATGTCCGGAGAAATAGTGGAGGGCTTTGGAATGAAATTACACGGCAGAGGGACCATAAGGAGAAAAAAAAAAAAAGAGAGGAGAAACATAAAATGAAAAGGTTTTCTCATTCTTTATTACTGGCCATAAGCAAATTAATGTAATTGTCTCATTAAAATGAATGCACTTTGTTCTTATCATTTTCTAATGAGGTTTTATTTCCTGAGGAGGTTAGCTGCATATTCTAGTCCTCTATGGAAGAAAAAGGAAAACAAGAGGGAAAGGGAAGGAAACTCAGGGAGAAAAGGTAACTCAGAACATCAGGAAAGGAAAAAAATATATATCACCCTGAGGTACTGGTCCACAAAAATGCTTTACAATAGCTGAACACAAAATCAATTCAGAAATACAGTATGTCACAGTCCATAAATAATGTGTCCAATCAGAAAAGTGTGAGGGGAAAATGACAAAAGGAAAAAAACATTCTCCCAGAGGGCGTGAGGAGGTGGGGAGGGCGTGAGGAACACATCTGCCCTTTGGAGGTGGACAGCTTGCCAAAATAACGCCTTTAATCAGCCAAACCCCAGGCTCAAGCAAGGGAAGGCCAATAAGACCCCCTCTTCTTGTTTGATCTGCTATGGACTAATGATGATTTGCTCCTCTCTACACATTCAGAGAAGGGCTAAAGAATAACCAGTTGTTCTGTACAGTGTGTGCATAAATACATATGACCATACTTGGCTCAGGACTTCTCCAGGTGGAAAAAATTCAAATAGCATTGGTGGAGCATCACACATACATGCTCTGTGAGTGCTCTTCAGCTGGGGAGGGGGTTCTGGACCACCGGCACCTCTCACATAACTGGGCATAGCTGTGGTGTAATGCCCTGCGTCAACCTATGGTTGTTCTTCCATATTCCTCCTACTTTCAAGGCAGCTGGCTCCCATTTCTGCCAGCCAGCTAAGACTGGACACTAAAATGAATAATCATATTTATTGCATACCTTTGTATCATTCCTCCCAATAAAGTTTTGTCCAGGAGCTGCCTTACTTATTTCCATCTTAGTTATTGAAACGTACTGATTAAACATATGCAATATTTCTTTAAGCTTAATCAAGGCAAAATCAACTACAGATAAGAAAAATCCTCAAAGGTCATGTTGTAAAGACTGGAACAAATAAAACTAATTTCAGTTGCGGTTTACTGACACTGTTTGCTTACTGCGAAAAAGAGAAAGGGATTATTTTGCATATGCAGCCAGGGGCAGAGCACAGTGTTTGCCTAGAGAAAAAATAGGCTTTTCAAGGATGTTGCTGGGTGCTCACAGCAAACTGCAACCCTCCTATGTAAATAATGTTGTTGTTTCAGGTTCAGCTCCACACATTTTACGATCTGTTACATGTAACTGTCTAAACAGTTCAAACCCTACCTTTTAAGCTCACTGGGAAGCCACAAAGCCTCTCAGAGACCAGGCGTGTACAATAAATATCCAAATAAACCGATATATGTATATCTATTTATTAACTTTATTTCTTTATTTTTTAGATAATAAGACATTCTAAGCCATGCCATCACTGAAAATTTGGCCTTGTGGAGATAGGTGTCAGCTTTTAGATTCTTAGATGCAAAAGTCCTTAGTCAGGCTAAAGCTTGGTGAAGTATTGAAGTAGTTTTATTTTGTAGCATTTGAGTAACTTTTAGCACATGAGTAGTTCAGGCATCCGATGTTAGGACTCGTGCAACTCCAAGGTCTATACTTCATATGTCTCTGCTCATGCGAAGTGCCTTGTCATGTGTTGAAAGCATTGCCTATCACTCAGTAAGAGAGGTACAGCTTCCCTTATGAAAATGAAATCCTGAGGCTGGTACATCTGAGTTTTATTCCTGTTTGTAATGCTCGGACCCATGGTGACCGTGACTCTTCATTTCATTTCACTAAGCCTCACTTTTTTCCAGTTATAATAATGACAATAAAGATATTACTTCTTAGCATGTAGTCATGTGAGGATCAACAGTACTAGTGAAATGCAAGCCATTACTGCTATTTATCAGTGCTAGACATTCATACCACTATCAAAATATTCCCTTTTTTACTAAAAAATACAGCTAACCAGGCAAAAGGGGATATTTACCACATAAGCTACTTGGATAGAACAAGACACCTGCAAAAGGTGATAATCTGGCAATCCCAGACGCCATGCAAATCCTGCCCCTTATTACAGCAAATGTCTCCATTTTTAATGATAGAAATATATGCACTCTGCCTGCAGGAAATGTGAGCGCCAGCTCAGGTCAAATAAGAGTTGATTTAACAACCAGCAGGCAATCTAGCCAGATTAAAGAATGCAATCACCTTTTGTTTCTTGTGTTTTTCTCATTCCCAGCATCAAAGTGAGTGAGAAACAGAGAGAACCGGCTCTCATGACTGTTCCCCTGAATTTCCCAGGTTTGAATAAGCGACTGCATTGAACTAAAATCCTGAATCTTCTGAGGTTCATCCATCACTTTTACTAAATTACCTCTTCATTCTCTTTTCTGCTAAGAATCTAATTTTTATAGCACTGTAGAGAATTTTTATAGCACTGTACTTTATCTTGTCACAGTATTTTTTGTCATTATTTTCATCTCAGTGAACTCTCGAATGGTACCAAATAGACCGTGTGAGCTTGACTGCAAGATAACGAGGGAGGTGTTCATTTGCAAATGTTAATACCTTACCCTCCTAGCCTGTTGCATGGGTCATCAAGGTTTGTGGCCTTTTTGTGCAACACACAGACAAATTGTCCATATTTAGTTTTGCTTCTTTTGCCAGCAAATGGGTCAGATCAGATGTCTCTTCTTTAATTTTTATTTCCTGGCAAGATAGCACCTACATGTTGCTGAGAGTCTGATTTCCCTGTGATACAGAGGAAGCTGAAATGAGCTGCTAAAGGTTTAGGAATTAGGTGGGTGTTTCCCCTATGCAAATCTCAAGTAGAAATGCTCACAAGTGGTGTGTCTGTATTTGCATGTCTGGGGTCAGAGCCTCATTTTTTGCAGTCATGGGGCTGCAGAGAACCCCTGTCCTAAACCACTTTTTATCTAAAACAACTGAGAAGAGATAGGAAAAAAGGGATGAAGTGAGGTGAGTGAGGTGACCTTGCCCGTCACCCTAGAAAAGTGTTCTCCAGGATGGAGCGAGGAGAGGAAGAGGCAGCAGAATGGAGATTCGGCGTTTTTCCCTGCCCTCTCTCATCCTAACCTGATGCTAGGCCCAGACAAATGATCGTTTTTCTAAAATGAGACCAAATAAATGTGTGTAGAGGTCAGGGGTGGCAAACTTAGCTAAAGAATTTAGTTTTGCTAAATGTTCACCCACCCTAACTCATATATTTCATCCACCTGAATATACAATCCTGCGCAGAAAGCCTAGAGGCAGAAAAGTCATTAGACTTCCAGAGCCATAAAAATTTGTTCAATTAATACACTCCTGCACCAGACAGCAAGATCTTCACCCCCTATTACACCTCCTTCATCCTTCCTCCGGTAGTGGGGAATGAAAGTACAACTGCGCTGATGGTGCAGCCAAGGCAAGGCACCCGGGGGCGACAGGGATGAAGGGTAGAGTCCTGTGTGCCCAGCGATCCCAGTTTGGTGTGATTTTGAGCTGATTTTTGGAGCAGCTGAGTAGATGCAGCAGAGACAGGCACTGAAGGTACCCAAGCAGTGGTGGATCTCCTCAAATATTAGATTGTGGAGACAAAGGGGTGTCAGTCAATGAAAAACCAAACATGAGCCGACAATGTGTGCTTGCATCCCAGAAAGCCAACCATATCCTGGACTGCCTCAAAAGCAACATGGCCAGAAGGGTGAGGGAGGGGATTCTGCCCCTCTGCTCTGCTCTGCTCTGGTGAGACCCCACCTGGAGTACTGGGGCCCTCAACAAAATAAGGACAAGGAGTTGTTGGAGTCAGTCCAGAGGAGGCCACAAAGCTGATCAGAGGACTGAAGCAGCTCTTCTACGAGGACCAACTGAGAGAGTTGAGGGTGTTCAGCCTGGAGAAGAGAAGGCTCCGGAGGGGACTTTATTGCAGCCTTCCAGGACCTGAAGAGGTCCTACAGGAAAGCTGGAAAGGGACTTTTTACAAGGGCAGGTTTTAAACTGGAAGAGGGGAGATTTAGACTGGATATTAGGAAGAAATTCTTTACTGTGAGGGTGGTAAGGCCCTGGCCCAGGTTGCCCAGAGAAGCTGTGGGTGCCCCCTCCCTGGCAGTGCCCAAGGCCAGGTTGGATGGGGTTTGAGCAGCCTGGGCTGGTGGAGGTGTCCCTGCCCGTGGGGGTTGCACTGGAGGGGCTTTGAGGTCCCTTCCACCCCAAACCAGTCTGGGATTCTATGAGTGATGGAGATGCAGGGAATATACCCCAATTTCTAGACTGATGAAGTGAAAGAGCAGTCTTGGACTGAAACTCATGACAGGAATTAACACAATCCCACACATTGTCATGTTTTACAGCGAGGGTGCATCCAGCAGCTAACTTCTGCCTTTGAACACCTCCTCAATTCATCTCTACTTTCCAGCTCTGCTTTTCAAAACTAGAAAACCTCAAGGAAAATACTTATACAAAGTCATCCTGGCTCTGCAAGGCAGTAACAAAACAAAATCATGTCTTCAATAACAGTGCCAAGCAGAGGAACAAGTCGTATGGATATGGTCACATTTATAACAACGACAGGCAAGAAGTTCTCTGCGGATACACGTTGTACATCTTCACAGATTGCTGCCTGGTGGATCCTGCAGAGTGAGATATCAGCAGTGATAGGCTTTGAATGTGTACATTGGGATTTCCTCCATAAGGTGCAGGGAAGACCAACAGCATCGCATCCCTTTGTGATTGCACTGCCCCAGCTCATGCTCCTCAGATACAACAGAGGGAGAAATCAAAGAAAATATGTGAAGGTGGGTTATCTCAACCACCATTCTCCTCCTCTCCCCTAGGCCAGCAGAGGGATGGGACAAGAGGGAAGTGTTTGTGCACTGGGAGCTGGTGGAGGGCAAAGAAAAGATCTGACAAAAGCCAGATTGCCACCATGCGCCCTCCCCAAGCTCTATGGGGTTCACTTGTGCTTCATACAACATTGCTGTCCACTTCTGGTTCATGAAATGAAGTAGTTTGTGATCTACTACAATTTGGTTTTTGGCAGGGAAATAAAGGGAGCAAGCTGAAACCTTAGGGTTTTTTTTTCCATAGGGCTGTGTCTCTACTACAAAATCCACAGGGACTGAGAATTAGAGAAGGATTGATGCCTATTGCTTGAGCCTGAAGCTGCAGTAACCTCCTCATATTGCTGACTAGGAAAATTAAATCACCAAAATCCTATAGAAAAATCCTAGCATCAACATCAGTGAGATTAACCAAACAGGAGATGGCAGAATCAATGTAGGATTTTCTCTCTCTTAATATTTGGGAACGGGTCAAATGGAGATAAACCTTTGCCTGTCCAGGAGTCCCAGGGGGCAAATATGAAAAAAGAAATTGGAAGGGGTACTCTGTCCTAATGCAAGCTTGTGATCTGCACCATTTAGAAAACACCAGAGGTTTTCCCCTTAAGATTTGCAGGTTTTGATTGCCAAGGGCTGTGACACCACTTGGAACCAGTCTGGTTTGACCTAAGCCCAGTCCTAGCTCAGGAAATGTCCTGTGACCACCAGTCTGCTGACATGGTTTGCTACAAATGCTCCTGATCAAGAAAGCTTAAATAATAGCAAAATTCAAACTGGAAAAGACCATAAGGGTCTGAGTGTTGTCACAACTGAAGTGGGAGGACGAAGAGATGCCCAAAGATTTCAAAGGATTCCTGAAGATGACCGATTCAGCACAAAAATAGCAGCCCATTCTACCCAGTCCTGGTTGTGGGAAGAACTGTGATCTGTGGTGGTCATCACTAGCAAGGGCGACAGTAACTGTACAGCTGTGCCACCATTAAACATCACTTTCAGACCCATTTCTGAGGTTTGTATTCTCTTCAGGAAAGCTGCACAGCTTCATTAAACTCCCCACACCTGCTTTGTACAAGGAATCATCAGCACTAGGACAGGGCTTGACTCAGCCTTTTTAGGGGTCAAAATAACCTCTGGCTGTCTTAGAAGAAATCTATCAACAGAAGAGCCCTCACTGAAGGTTATCCCAGTTCTTCTCTTCACAGTGTTGAGCACTGCCGTCCAGACTGCCAGGGAAACATTGAATTTTGAAACTTGTTTATTATTAATTTAAAAAAACCACCCAAAACGACCACTTTTAAAGTTTTATGCAGATGGATACTTTCACTGGTTGCCTGAATTGAAGTACTCAGGGCTACCATGTTCAAAGTCACATTGGTTATTTATTTTACTGGTATTCAGTTGAAAAGCCTCCTGTCACTAACTTAAAAAAAAACGTGTCCGTGCTGGTGTTCATAATTGTCCAGTTTCTCAAATGTACTCTACCTATTTAAATCCTGTTTCTTGTCTTACCTGATGTACAGAGCGAGCGGAGCCAGGGAGGGTGGAGGTGATGACAGTGGGGCTTTTTTATCAGTAAATCTCTGGGGGGATAAGGTTACACAGGTTGCAATTAGACAACCAGGTACTGTGGCAGAGGACATCATTTCCTTCAACAGGTTATCATTTGGAAAAAATCGGGAACCTTTTAATATACAGTATATCTTGCTGAATCTATTGTGGCTTTCTCTTCGCCAGCTTAAAAGAGTGAGCTTAATGGCCTTGAACTCTTCTGACAAAAACAAGGGTTTAAGCTGGGCTTCTTTATCCCCTTCTTCATACCCGGCTTGGAGCTGCAATTTGAATGCTTTCGGATGGAAAACACAGTGCACAATCTCAAGGCAGCTCCCTACTGCTATGGCTAAGAGAGGCTGCTCACACCAGGTCAAGCTTATTAAGGCTAAGCCTCCAGAAGAAACATAGATTTATGTTTATGACTTATGTGACAGATGATGCTGAATTTCCCTTTTTTTTTCCTTTGTGGTTGTGCAAAAAGGACAGGCCATAGCTCTAAGCATCCATTTCCAAAATATGCAGCAAGAAATTTAGGACTTGGAAAAGAAGATGCTTGAAAAAGACAGTGCTTTTAAAAACACTCAGTATTTTTAAACCAGAGGAGAACCCCTGTTTATGCAGGTTGGACTGGAGCAGTGGAGTAGGGCAGAGACCACTGCTTAGACCATTGCAGTGTTTTGGGTGTTCTTTTTTTGCTAACATCCTCCTGAATGCACAATTATTTTTCTCAAATGTATTTGTAGAATTTCCAGAACTTTGCAATGGAAAAGCAATATTCAAGAACTGTTCGTTACAACCTGGTGATAAGAAGCAGCCTACTCTATGTGAAAAAGTATTTCCATGCCCTCTGTGTAAGTGTTTGTGCAACCCTCATCAGGAAGCTTTCTGGTAATAAGCAGTCCTATTTGTCATCAGAAGATTTTCTCTGACAGAGGTAGGCATTTCATGTTTTTAAGACTTTTTTTTCAAGAAGTTCCAGCATAGGAATCCTTCGCTTTGGCCAAACTGTTCAGAATAAATTGGAATTAAGTCTCTGTGTTTAAATACAATTTTCTCTTTGATCAACAAGCTCAGGGGACTGATTATTTTTTTTACCTAAAGGAGATAAGCAGTTCATTTTTAATGCCTGTTGCCCCAAGCTACAGGAGCAACAGGATAGCTCCTCCGAGCTATCATTTGGTGAGGCTGTGTCCTTTGTTCAACAAAAAGCCCCAGCGTAGTCAGTCTTTTTCCAGCAACAAGGAGTCCAGTCATCCAGACCTATAACAATGCAATGCCAGCAAAAAAGTTTTATCTTAATTTCCTGATGCCAGCTATCTGATATGACAAGAGTTATAAAGGATCGTTTATCTTGTCAGACAGAAGGGGCCATCATCATCCGACCCTAGAGACTGATCTTCAAGGTCTGTCTGAAAAATTATGCACCTTAAAAAGTCTGATCCCAAGCCAGCAGTCACAGAGCCATACCCATATATTAACTTTCCTGGCTGTGCTGGATGGATAACTGGAAAAAGCGTCTGTAACGTGGGCTTTGAACTTCAGTGGTATTTTAGCTGCCATCTTCTATCATCAAGCTTCAACTTTCTTATGAAGCCACTGTTGTCTTATTGCTGAGCTGGGGTTTAAGCAGAGTTAGCTGAAAAAGAATTAATGCTTCAAATGAAAACATTTTTTGGAAAATTTCGTTTTCAACACATTTCTTCTCCTGAAAATGTGTTGCTTTAGTATTCCTTTTAATAATTCTTACTAATAAAAAAGAGATTTTCTGTGAACTCCTCCCTTCACCTCGTCAATCTCTATTTTTCAGGGGTGCTGTGAAGAAGGCAGAATAGTGCCTCTTACTCTGACCACCTCAGCAGGCTCAAACTATGTCATGAAAATGGGGGCAAAGTGCTATTTTTCATTATTATGAGCAAATGACAAACATGTAGATGGAATTTAGTAACAGTATTGAGAAAATATTTACATGCAGGGCTCTAAATTACATTTTTTTACTCACAAGAGGAAATTTAGGTGTTTCTCTGGACACATCCATTCAATGACCAGATAGAAAATTCTCTGCTAGAAATCATTAGAGTAGAACAGAAAAATAATCTATCTAATAAGCCTGATCTCTGGTACCTTTGCATAGAGATTAAATACCTGAATCCACCCTCGTGTGTAATTTTTGTTATTCTGGGACACCCCAAAGAGTCTCTTGATAATGTTTCTGCAGGGACTGGGACTCGTACTTGTCCTGTGCCCTTTCTGGCCACCCCACGTGGAGGGCTCAGCAGCATCCTTGGCCACGTTATTTATCACGTGTGGAATTATTGGTGTTTAATATGATTTATCGGTAGTCTGGATTAAGACTTCGCCACGTATTCTCATCCCATGGGATACTCCATGACAAGTTCTTGGTCATATTTATATTCTCTTTTTATCTCCCTTCATGGAGAGATATTCTTAACATCACTCAGAGGCAAATTTTTCTGTTATATTCACTTATATATAATTTCCTTGTGACTTTCTGCTGGGGCATGTGTCCTTGAGGTGTTAGGTCCCCATTATATCCACTTAGTGTGCTTTTATGATGCATTTTCTCAGCGACTTGATTAGTTATTACATCTCTTAAACCTCACATTTGACAAAGCATGATGCATGGCTGCCGTGGCACAAGGCAAACATTTAAACTAATGCTACATGGTGTTTATGCTTAGAGCAGACATTAATTTATTCGGAACGGTTTTTTTTATCCCCATGTAGTTCTATAGAAAACTTTTACGATCAAGACTGTAATCTAAATAAAATTAAGTTAGAAGAAATGACATGAGCACTGCTACTTGTCTGTACTGGGCAAATTCCCAAGGCATATGAAAAGGGGACCTTTGGGCCTTGAACTTTTGGCTTGCGGTATTATTTGCAGACCAAGTGACGAACCGTTCACCACTGTTTCCTAAAAAAAAGCTACAAAAGTAGGAACTATCTGTACATCGCCAGGGCAGAACAATTATTTCACATTGTCAGGATTTAACTCACATTTCAGGATTGCTTTGAAATATTTTCCTTCTTGGTAACTTAATTCTTTTGCAGTCCTCTCTCACTGGATTGAGAGAATTGTATTCGTCTACCCCTCATTTTATCCCCCTCCCTCCTTTCTAAAATGGGAGATATAATTTATACCTGTTTCAGTGAATTTGCCACAATAAAGAACCCATTTCTTTTAAGGTTTTTTAAATCTCCTCAGAGAGTGGAAGTAGCATTTGCTGAAATTAAGGTGCATTTTGCCAGAAATGTGATGCTAATCCTCTTAGTTTTAATGGTCTTGAAATGGTTTGTATAAGAAGGTAAACAGAGCAGTTGATTAATAGGAAGGAAGTCAATTGGCCATGTTGCAAGTGTTATACGCTATACTGTACAATAGTTCTTTATTTCTGGAGAGCGAAACACAGACTGGTCTCCTTTTTAAAGTTCTTAGGTGAAAAACGATACATCTTCTTATACTGTACAATTCAGAAGTGTTTGATTCCAGCACCAGAAAAAGCAAGCCGTGCACTTTTGAAATAGAAGTCAAACAAATATCACTGATAAGACGTTGACATGACACCAGTTATCTTCCCCTTTTTATTGAAAATAGGCAGATATAATGAGGTGCTTCACATTTTAAAGTCTTAAATCTTAGAAAGCTCCAGGCCTAGATGGTTTTGATTTTGGCTTATTAAACCTGCAGCGTGGGGAGGGGGGAAAGGAAGGGAGACGGCGTGACTCACTTATCCCTGTTACTTAACCTTTCATTGGCCAAGGAGATTTTTGGTTGTAATTTATTAAAAAGGTTCATTCCTGAATTACTTCCCAGTGTCTCCTATCCGAGCTCGGATGCTCAGACCCACTAAGGAGCCCCAGCAGGCCCCCTCTCCATCAATAATTCACACGTAGGTCTCCCAGAGCTCGGGTGCTATTTGCGTGTAAGACGATAGGAGCCGGCGGTCCCCTTAATTCTTTTGTCTGGTACAATAGCAAAACTCCCGCTGTCAGGAGCCATGAGGCCGAGTGCCCACATAGGTTGTAGTCCATCAATTAACGCTTACGGTTAAGTGCTGCAACAAAAGTGTGAAGTGGGTGAAGATCTGAGCAGCAGAGGCAATCAGTAACCCAAGAGCTCTGGAGGAAGACGCGGTGGCTGCGGTTACAAAAGATGGCTGGGACCGAATTTCAGGGTTTAAATAGGGAAGAAGATGAAATACATTTGAGAAGTAGCTGAGGAATAATTAGAAGTCGAAGCTGCTATGGCTGCAGGAAGGGAGTTTTGGTGGTTTCCAGGGCTCAGAGCGAGCATGTTGTGGGCAGTAGACCACAGCCTTCATTCTCTTCTAAAGAGATCCTTTACTAGTAAATGCAGTGAAATATTGCAACATAATTTGAAATCAATGAAGGGCTGTCTGAGGGCAATCATGTTATCTCTTACACCTTTGTCTTGACTAGAAAGGTGCCTTTTCTAAAGCTAGCTCTTAAGACCCTCACTAGCTGAAGCAATTAATCAAAATTATCTAATCTGAAAAGGTGACTTAAAAAGAAGTCTGCAGGACCAAATACTCTCTCTCTCTTTTTGGGTCTAATGACAGATAAAAATGAGTCAAAAAACAACAATGTTAGATTAAAAAAAAGACCACAGAACTCATAAAATTCTTTTGGGTTTCACGTCATGTTCAGACACCTCAACTTGGTGTCTTCCCATGCACAGTGGCCTTTCATCAGGTAAACTAAAACTCAGATAATTTTTGTTTGGAAGTGAGACAAAAACCAGGCATGCTGGAGGAGAAGGAAAACCAGAAAAAAGCGCATCTGCTTTGTGTGAGCAGTTTGGAGTGCCGAGAGGCTCTCCAGAAGCAGTTTGACCCACTGGTTTTCAGTGTTGTCTGTCACTGCTCTATCCCACAGATGCTTTTTCCTTTGGCTTTGAAGGAAGAACAATTTTTCCAAAGCATTAATTTATGATTCCATCTCATCTTGCAAATCTCAGCTCTCATTTAGTGAACCCCATGCATAGTATAAATAATTAACTCTCCGTCTTCATATTAAGCCACAAGTAACAGAATTATCTGAGAGGCTTCGAGAGCTATATTTGCCTCCCAATCAATAATTTGTTATTGACTCAGCATTAGGACCTGACAGCTTTATAAATTTATTGTATGGGAGAACACCCATAGAAATATTAGGAAAACTAAAAATCATTCTCTAATTGCATTACTCCTGGTGAAATGGCAGAATTTCTACAGGAATATAGCTAACCACACTAGTGACAGTGCAGAATACGTGCTAAAAAACACATCTGCACCACGAAAACTAACTATTGCCTCTTCCAACACCTTTAAACTTTCCTTCCAAGTTGGCTGCACTTTCATCTGAATTGCAGTAGTGTCATTCAAGAACAATTTCATTAGATTAAATGGTCTGGTAGTCAAAGCAATTGTAATCAATAGTTGTAACTCCAAGAAAATAGCTGGATGCAGACTTCCAGTCTTCTCTGCCCAGTTCTTTGAGTGACTTCAGAAGTGCTGTAAAGCCAAAGAAGCATTTCTGTAAACTGTATTTTAAAGGATCTCCAAGCCTTCCAGTTTTACAAAGCTGCCATCCCTTATCTTTCAAAGCAAAGAGAAGGCTTTTTTAGTCTGGGATAGAGTTTAATGTCTCAGGCTATGACTGATAGCAGGCAGAGAGAGCAGATAAAGACCTGCCTGTTCAAGTGGGTACATTGCACTTAGCTGTGATTTCCTCGGTTGCATCATTGTAGTGGCCTCACCAACATGAAAGGAAGGGCCCAAGCAGCATTTCTGAAAGGTTTGGGAGTCCTAACAAAGAATAACACTAAGATTTCACTGCACCTTCAAATGAAAATCCCTGTCCATATATATACACACACATATATATATTTTTTTATGTTCCACAAGGTAGGATGTTGCTTCTCCCCCTCCCTGTGCTCCCCCAGCATTGGACCTGACAAAGCCCAAATCCAGGACCATAGGCCCTGGCAGAGAGACCTCTGGTAACTTCATTATCACTAATGAGAGCCGTCGGCTGTGGTGCGGGGGAGCCAGCAGCAAGGAAGGTGAAATACGGCCAGGGATGCTGCACATCCTTTTTCAAAGTCACTTTCAGCATTGCAAACACCTCTTCACCAACGCTTGCTGCAGAATTCCTCTGCTGTGCCTGACTATTTGAGGCCAGAAAAGGCTTTAATTCCACATTAATGCATATTCCCTTTTCCTCGCTGTGTTGCAGAACACATGAATTTCAGTTTCACCCTTTCATTCTGCACTTTTGTGCTCTGAAATGCAATGTGTAGCTCCTGCTGCCTTGACATATGCAGGTGTTTGCCCTACACTTGACATCTTTCAGCCATGCTGAATCTCAAATGACTAAGCAGTGATCCATGTAAACGTCATGTCATCTCGAGTTTGATGGGATACCTTTTGAACACAAGAGGTGAAAAAGATAATCCTTTCCCTTCTTTCCTTCACCTGGAAGATAAATCACTCTGTTTGTACCATCTGGAAAATTAAAAAGCTTTTATTTAGCACCACTATTTCAGAACAAGCACCTTTATGAAATACAGAGGCACTTTGGAAACGTGGAAGCATATTTTCAAATGAGTGCAGATATTCTCAACACCACTTTATGTATTTATTATAGCTCTCGCATTACAGTCTCAGAAGCGGATGTATTTATATTTTTCATGATGTCTCCAGCAGATGATAGGGTATATGTTGCAGTTTTCATAATATACTTGGGAATGTAAGAAGAAGGCCTCTTATTTTAGCATACCCTCTATCTTGTCACTATTTCCCAGGTGAAAGTGGTAGTAGATTAAGTTTCCCCCCTTTTTTCCAAAGCTCGTGCAGGTGTTTCTCAGAGCATAACCAAGCTCAGATCTGAATGCTGTGCAATCACAAAGACTGAATCCGTGCAGAACAGAAATAAAAGAACATCTGCACATCTAAGAAATTCGGACAACACTTGTGGCCCCAGTGCTGAATAATGGAGCATGTGAGGTTAACGGTTGGACTTAATGAACTTAAAGGTCTTTTCCAACCTAAGCGAGTCTGTAATTCTATGATTTTGACCATACCACTTCTTGCTTTTCCATGTGGATGTGAAGACTTGGAGCCTGCCTATGTCCCACATAGTTTTAAGGTGTTCAACAGGAAGAATAACTCAAATTTTCACTTCCCAGCTGCTGCTGATGGTGAGACTGGATGTAGCTTATCCTGTACACTTACCTCTGCTGCTACCTAAGCTACTGTCTCTGAAACCTCAATTCCTGCAGTTGTATTTTAAAGCCTCTCTGTAACCTTCAACACTTAGCAGAGGTGTATTTCCTTGCATTATGGTGATTTATGCATGAGTTAGAGGTGGTGCCGTGTCACACGGTTTGCAATAGGGTAAAAGCTGGTAAAGCACAGTAAAACCCGTACTCAAGCCATCACTTGCAACTATCTCTGTCTTAGACTAACATAGATTTGTACAAATGAATTCTGGTTTATACTAATAAAGGTCTATAGAAATTAATAGGAGCTGCTTCTGATTTGCCCTCATATAAACAAAAAGAATCAAATTTGCATTTTAAGTTCACATGTAACCCAGTCTTAAATTTTTCACATTTTATCTTTCAAGGCTCTAGAGCATTTTCTTGCAAAATTCCTGC
>NW_010188673.1:41522-48790 GCF_000695765.1 Mesitornis unicolor
CTTTGAAGACAAATTGGCTTTAGCCTATTGCTCTCACCAGTGAATGTGGAAACTGCAAGTGAGATTGTTTTGCACAGGATGAGGCCAGGATAAATGGAATTTTAATCCTAATCTACTCAGGGTTTCTCCATGACTTCTACAGCTTCATCAGACTCCAAGACCAAGTATTTCATTCTGCTATTCTTTTTTTTCCCCCTGTTACTTAATTTTGGAAAACATCAAAGCCTGTTACTTTCCTATGGTTTGCAATCCAGCCTGCTGGCTTTCCACCTTTCCTCGGCAGCCTGGACCATTGCTTGGCTGATGTAGATCTTACTACCTGATAGCTTCATAGGGATGGAAGAACCGTATGTCTCTGCTGAGTATTTTTTAGCACTTTTTATTATTTATGTTAGTTTTTATCAGAGATTCCAGACTAATAAATAACATCACTGGGGCAGCATGGCTAAGTCAGGGAAACAAAACCCTGATGACCACTTGGGTCCTAATTTCTCCATTGCATGGCTTCATACAAGCCACTTTCTGCTCCTGCCTTGAGAAACACTGGCACGGCAGGAGCAGGTATTTTAGCACATGCTGCAAACCTTTGTGCTCCTTGCTGGCTGTACTGGTTTTGCTGAAATAAGTAGGCTGATGCTGTAAAATCCATGTTGTTGGCAGGCAGCGCAATGCACATCCCCTTCATGTTTAATATCCTCACAACCAGGCTGGCACAAGCTCCATCGCCGCGTGCTGATGTTGTGGCTGGGCTCTCTTGCAGCTCCAAACCCAGCAGGCCTGTCACAAACTCTATCAATTAAAGCATTCGCTGCTATGTAATTCAGCTGAGTGCTGGGAGAGGCTTGTTCTCACTGGGGTGTAACAAGAGTAATTATAATAATGATTTGCCCATTCCTCGCGACCGTATTTTCTCTTAGCAACGGGCTCGAGCACCGCGAGAAATGTGATCAAAGTTGAAAGCAAATTCTCTTTGATGCGAAGGAGTTTTTGTTGCTGTTTTGGTTGGGGAGGGCAAGCAGGGGAGTCTGTCAATGCAGTCAGCTAATGACAAACAGGGGATAAAGCTCCACGGGGATTAGCGAAGTCTGAATGCAAGTCAAGTGGTCTGATTCTGTAATTTCAACCAAGTAGCAAAGCAACCTACAGGCTTTTTAGTGTTTAGGTTGCCACAAAGCAGCTTTGCTGTCATCCCTGAAACACTTTCTCAATACAAAATTTCCTGGAACACCAAGGTCTTATTTCTTGCGGGAGGTTAAGTCATTGCATTATCTCCTCAGGTGAAAAATTCATTATGCTCATCTTCTGTGTGTGTTTGAGCAGCCTCTTCCTCTACAACAGGCTGCCCATCTCTCCCTGAGGCAGTAACAGCATCAAGTGGTGTTCAGTGCTACTTATCTTGCTCACCTGCCAATTAGCTATAAACTGTAAGAAGCATTGTACCCAAAAAGAGAGAGAGGGAGGAAAAAAAAAAGCTGGATCAGTTTCAAGTTTAATTACTCCAAAAGAATTCAATATATTATTGCTTCAAACAGAAAAAAAAATAAATCTGAACCCTTAATCCTCTTTGAAGATGCTTCTTACTGATATATCCCATCACATATTTCTAACACTGGTGACAGTACTTAGAGAGATCATATCCTATGTTCAGTTAAGCCAGGAAATATATTTGATTCTTCTACTATAATTTTCACAGCAGCTTACTAAATGCAAACTCTTTACCCCTTGTAAATCATCCCATTGATGGTACCTGTTTAAATGCTACGTAATAAATGAAACAGTTGTAAATGAATTTAATGCTTTATGTCTATATTGTGTAACACATTCACCTTGCACATATGAATTTACTTACTATTTTGCCTTTCTAATAAAGATTTTAGGGTCCTTAAAGGGTTTCCACTCCACTGTTTGTGCCTCATGACTCTGAGATTAAAGTCATTTCCCCGGGGAGGGAGCACAGGTGAGATTCACCACTCCTGGGAGTGTGGCCTGCAGGGACAAGGGGACATTCAGGCACCCAGGGCTAATCCTGTCTCTGGGGCTTGGCTCTGATGGGGCCCGGCAACACAGCAGGAAGAAAATGTCCTTAATTCAGTGTGCTTAAATAAATGATGTCTGAACCACAAGAAACAAAAATGCTATATGGTCAAAATAAGGAGGGGAAAGAAGAATAATGAGGTTTTAATTCTTAAGGAGTTTGACTGCAGCCATGAGCCACAGATTTCCAAAGGTGTTTGTTTTATTTGCAAGCTTTTAGGGTGGCTTTGTGCCATGGGCCTGAGCAGACCACTTGACCATGAGCCCACTCTGGTTTTGCAGGGGCTAAGGTGGCCAAACCAGCGGCCAAACAGGAGGAGTCCGTGGCATATATGTGTGTGTGTGTGTGTGTGTGTGTGTGATCCCTTTGGGATCACACAGGAGAGCTCAGCAGGGAAATGGAGCTCTATTTCTATAGCACTGCTCTCCTGAAGTGTAGAAGGTCCTGGTTTAAACGGGGGTGAGACTGGATACTGGAGGACACACTGGAGGCCTGAGATGGGCAAGGGCTCTTAACCTGCCTGCTCCCCCATGCCTACCATAAACTATTATTAGAAGCAGTAAGGACATAAAATCTGGTTTTCAAGAGTAACCAACCAACCACGAAGGGATTTTGCTCTTGCATGGCTTCTTTAGCAGATTTCAAAGGAACTACTCAGGTATCTTCAAAGTTTGGCGTAATGATTTGTTTTTCACATGTGTGCCATTGTTTGTTTTGCTTTCCATGTGAATTGGCTCGCACGCTGCTCTGGGGGCTACAGAGACCAGAGTTTGTATTATTATATTTAATTATAAAAGCTGAGATTTCCCATAATTGAAAAAGGGCTGAATTTGTTTTATTTTAAAACTTAGCCAGTTCTTTGTTGTCAACAGATTTACAAAGCAGGAGTGTTTTCAACATAAACTACTTCAGGAGTAAAGGTTATTACTGGTTGACATACTTTCATGTTTTCTTCCTAATATACACTTCTTTTTTAAAAAAAATGAACTGTTGAAACTTCTATTCCTCAATAGAGCTATACTAAAAAAATAAATTACAAAGTGTCATTTTAAGTTTTAAAGTGTGAAATTTGAAAGCTGAATATAGTCTATTATGCAATCCATTTGGCTTGTATTTTATTATGCAGTGAGATATAATACAGCATTACACTGCAGTATTTTGGACAAGTATACACTTACAATGAAGTTGTTTATTTGAACTCTTTCTGAGTATCCACTTCTTGATGTCTGAGTATTACAAACACATGTAACTACCAGCTTCCAAGCTGCATTTATGTTGCTAAAACTACTCAGAGTTCCTGATTTAATCCTTCTCAGGTGAATGAAACCCAGCCAGAGAATAAACCTGCACTTTTACACTAGTTTAAGCCTAAACATACAACGTCAATGTCAAGATTTAATATTAATTGGGATGAACCGAAGACGAGAGCCGCAGGCAAAAGCCTCCTTGCAAGGGACGTTTTCTTCTGGCTCCTGACAATAGTGAATTCATCCAGCGATGGGAACTCGTTGATGATGGCGCAGGAATTGGCATCTGAGGTAAAAGTGTTGAAAACAGAGCACTCGGACACTTTTCCAGTGGTTTAAGGCAGCCCTCTAGAGACAGCAAAGAGCACTGCATGGGGATGCGACCGCACCGGCAGGAACTTGTGCGGGGCTGTGGGTGAGGGCTCAGCTCGTAAAGAACAAATTTTGTCTTTTATTTTTTTTTTTTTATTGTTTGGTTTTGTTGGTCAGTTTTGCTTTTTTATTTTATTTTATTTTAAATACAAAGCTTCCCCGCTCATCTGAAAAATGAATCACAGCAGGTCTTTCTTTCACAATTATTTCCTCTCAGAGCACTTCAAACATTTTGAATATACTGGTAAAGGCACGGTACCAGTAAGATACGTGAAAGGATGCTTTGTCCAGGTGGAGGGGAATTACTGCTCTGAGAACAGGTTATCTGGGGTAATGCTGGGCAGCAGCTCTGTGAATGAACTATCCAGAGCACATGGAAACAAGTACGATTGCCAAATTATTTCAGTGATTTTTTGGATTAGATATTTAAGGAGTGCACAAGCTTAATTCTGCACCTGGATGGAAATTTGCATTGGAAGTACTTTCTATGTGATACTGGCATTTGATGAGCTCTTAGGGCTGGAACGTACTGGGGGAATGGACACCATACCTTCATCACATCGTAACTTTAACTTCCCCATGCCCATCTTTTATCAAATCCCTATAACTGCTCTGTCTGAGAGAGTCACAAGCCATCTGGTCAGGCCTCTGAAAAACAGAGCTTCTGGCAAGGAAAGGAGGATGGAGATAGAGGGTCTCTGTGGGACCGCTCTCCCGAGCTCCCATCTGCCACAGCCCGTACATGAGATTTCCCCATCTGGTTCAGCTGACTTCAGATGGGTTCCCCACCCCGTGGGTTAGACCCTGAAAAAGCTGGTTTTCCTAGAGAAAAACATGCAGATGTCATATCTGAAAGTTAGCTCTAGTTTTTAATTATCAGCAGTTCTCAAGCGAAATGTCATATATGCAGTATGAGAACCAGCCCATCCTTGCTGCTTGTCTTCTCTGTCCCAAAACAGAGGAATTTATCTATCACTTTGATTTCACAATAAAATGCAAAGTCACTTAATTTTGTTCCTCTGTTAGTTCTCTTCAGAGTGGGTTTAGAAGGAAAATGTTGTCTTCTGATACGGTAAGAGTAGATTCTTGGACAAAAATACACTGTGACTCCCATATAAAACACCTCTTCCTTAAACTATGTACTTGATAAACTGGCCAGATAACTGAGAGAATCACATCAATCTTCATTTCAGTAGGAACCGATACTGAATATTGGCCCCACAGTGACATTTTTCCTGGGATGAAAGAAATGGATGCTACAATCGCTGACAGAGCTCAGGTACTGGTTTTTCATGTGAGTTTGTTTGTATATTTTTCTTGGCTAGGAGTCACAAAACATTAAATTCCCAAAAGGAAGTCTGAGACACTTTGGTACGTCAGATCATTAGGTCTAATTCACTGCATGTGGATATTAGCTGGCATTTTTGTGTGAATTTAATGAGTGTTCAGACAGAGCTTGTAACTGGTCTGTTGGTGTTTCATAACCATCTGGATTAGCATCTTTACTTATATTTGACCAATGAAATTGCCTTATGTCACACTCAGTTTTGTAACCCAGACCCAGTCCTTCAGGCATCCTGATGATGAAATACGGCAGCAGCAGCCATGAAATGACTGGAGCTAAGTAGAGTATATCCCCAAAAAGCTTGGTAATGAGTTAAACTGCCTGGGGAAGTTATCAGTGAGCTTGAGAGTGACTGGAATGATGCTCTGGGAAGATGTCTGTCTGGTGACTTGGTGTCTCCTCTGTGTTCATGGTGTGAAAACAGTCCTAACTGGTGTGAAATTTGGGTTGGGCATAAGAAATCTCTCTCAGCATGTCAGAGACAGAGATAGGTCTGGTGCAAAACCTTCAGTCTGAATAGTCCCATAGCCACTCTTGTTTTCTGAACTCAGCTCTGCTTGAAAGTTAAGAAAACAAAATATAGAAGTCTGCTTGGGTCGCTGTTTCATGTGTGCTTTTCAGAATCAATGCACTCCCCTTGGAGCCCACAGATGTTGTGCTTTGTGTATCCAGATGGATGACTATTTCAAAGTGAGATTTTATAAACAAGGCTCCTTTTTAAGGAAAATAAAATTGGAGAACAACTGTAATTTCCAAATGTTGTTTATTTATTTGTTACGGGCTTGTTTACTTTGGTCCACATCTGACAGAAACAGCTGCAGTCACTGAACTGAACAGAAATTTTTAAAAATGCATTTATATGTCACCTGGGATAACAGAGTAATCTGTGATTTATGACCTCCTTGTTGCTGAACTTGCTTGCAAGAAGGGTACCAATGCTCCATCCATCATCACCACAGATATTCCACTGCTGCCTCCTTCCCCATGCCCACATCGTGGTACCTCGGTCTTCACCAAGCTCAGTCCTGGACAGATGGGGTTTGTGAAGCCCAAGGTATCCATGAAGCAGAGCTCAACCAAATATATAAGAACCAGATGCAGCTTACAGATGTGTAAGATGGGTTTTTCACTGAAGTTAGGATGCTTTTTGGTCACATTTTCATATCTTACAAGAGTATTAATAAGTATTAACAGAATAGCTAAGCAAACCCTCTTGCAAACATAAAGTCTATCTCTGTTGCCAGCCTTTGATATTTTCCTGCCCAGCTCCTGATTTTTCATATTGACACCTCAAATGCCCCTAAAATACAACTTATCTGTGAAATTACAGTTCTTGCAGCATCCTTCTTCCATGGGCAGGGAGACTGAGCAACTGGTGGCCTAAAATAACAACCCACTGTAATTTGGTTGTGCTTTTTTGATGCGCTTGCATTCACCTTCCCTAACCCTTTGCTAGCATGATAAGCATAATCATTTTCTCCCTTGCACTATATTTTGGCCATATACTGGAATTTGATCCAACAGTCACCATTTGCTAAGGATAAGAAATGGCTTTAATGGCACACACCGACACCTGAATCCTATCAATTTCTCCCTGTTTCATTTTTTCCAATAACCAAACCAATTGGCTTGAGCAAGCAATTCAGAAAAAAAAAATGTAATAGAGGTCCCTCTTTTCAGAAAGGTACTTCTGTCCAATTGCTTTCATCCTGAGAATACAGCTATGAGGTCTGTTTCAAGGGATGTCCTTCAGCAGGCAGCATGAATTGCAAAATCAGTCACACAAATGGCCTACCATATATATAAAAATAACCAATATTTCAACAGGGCTGAAGCCAAGCAGCAGTTAAAATAACTACTAGATCAGTTACACTAAACTTACAACAGATGGATGCATCTGAAAAGGAAAAGCATGGGCCATTTTTAGCTTGATTTATATTATTACTTCATTTTTTATTCAAGGTACGAAACATTCTGAAAAGCAAATGCTAAAAATTGAAAAAGATTGCCATAACAAAATGAAATACAGTGTAAGTGTAAAATGGAGAGGGGAATATTCCTGTCTCTAATGAGACAGAAGGCTATAGCTGATAAAAAATTCGAGATAGGAGATGTGATGGAGGAGCTTTCTTAGATGCTGCAACCCCTGTTCATGCTGCTCATGGTTTTGCTGTTTCCACTGCTGCTGCTTTAGGAATAAATCTTACCCTGCTAGTGCAGGCGTGAGTCAGCAACTCCCTTTTAAGCTGAGCTGTATTTATTCACACTC
>NW_010188673.1:48821-54112 GCF_000695765.1 Mesitornis unicolor
AGTTTTGGAAGTGTTTATTTGGAGAGTTCAAACAGGAGGATGGAGGTGTTTAAGTAAGGGAGGTAACTTGCACAATTAAAAGGAGGGCTTTGCAACATGCTATGAACCTGTACAGAGGTTCTATTATACACAGCCAATATTAGTCTGTTCTGAAATCCCACTGCAAAATGTCCTATATTGGCAATTCTTTCCTGTTTGCAGGGAAACCAGGTTGTTTTCTTCCAGCTCAAACACCTTTTTCAAGATTCAACCAAGTTTCCAGTTCATAAAACAAGGACAATCTCCCCGATAACTGAGGCTTGAGAGACCCAAGTTCAGCTCCCTGCTTTGTGCTGGATTTCCTGCACCACCTCACAATAACTCTGGTGAAAAAGTGCAGCTCTTACGAAATGCAGCTTTTTATGCTGCAAGGGTTGTGGGGTGATAATGTCTTGCTGAAGGATGAGCAAGCAAATCCCATGGGCGGCTGGGGTGACTTCCTGCACTTTTGCCTTGTGTTGGAGGGTGCCAGTCCTGATGCCTCTGAAAGCAAAGTAGGAGTTGGATAGGACAAAGGCCAATAATTCAAATTTCTGGTACATATTGTAGAAGATGAGACCAGTCTTGCACATGCAGGACTAATGAGACTTAATGACAGCATGGTTACTAAAAGATACGTTTGATCTGCCTTAGGAGACACAGACTGAAGTCCCAGTCTGCTTAAAGTCATCATCAAAATTCATTCTGACTTCAGTGGGTTTTGCCTATAATCAGCAAATTAAATGAATAAAAATATGCAAACAAGTTTTCCTGGTTAAAGACAATTATTTTGTATGTTGTCACTACGTGGATAAAACTCAAAGTGGGAATAGATACCCCTTATATGTAAAATACTTGTGCAAGTGAATATAATTTGGGCTACAAAAACATTTGAGAGAATTCACACCTAATATATCTTCAAAGCTGGAAGTGTTTGAGCTGTACCTAAATTTCAATAAATAAATATATTTCTTTCCAGTAATTTAAAAGTAATTTGGAAGAGTTCCTTTCTGAACCACTGATGACGCCTTGCATAGCCCTGATTTGAAAATGAAAATTCATTTCCCATAGCCCTAACACTAATTTGAGTGTGTTTTCTGCTGCGCTGGCAGCTGCCAGGCTTACAGGAGAGCTGATAATCCACTTTATCAACTGTTTTTTTTCAAGGGGTGAACCAGGTGCACCAGGCATCCCAGAGAGACCCCCCCCACCGACATCTGTAAGAGGAGAAATCTGCTTTTGATAGCTTTAATTGTGTGAAATGTGTCGGTAATGTTTACTTAGCAATTACTAATATATACTCAGCAATTGGTAACGTTTAATTATGGTGATTAATTACCGATGGCGGTAGGGAGGATGTGGTTTTGGGCGCTGGGAACCAGGCTTTGAAGCTCCTGTGCCGCAGCGCTGAACAGGCGAAAGTCTTCAGAGGAGGCTGTTGGTTTGGGATGGGGCCAGGACTGGACTTTGCTATCATCGCCCGCCGCCGGGCCGGTCCCGGACGCCTCCGCCGCCACACGAGGGGGCCATCGAGCCGCGGACCGGCCGCGCTCCCCAACCGCGCATCCCTGACACCGCATCCCGGTGAAAACGGGATTAAATGAACTCTTAGACACTCAGCTTTCGAGGAAAAAAAAGTCTCTCGTGTTTTTCCACGCTCGGGAATTAACGCGGGGACGTTTCCTACCTCTGGCTGACACGAAGGAGGGTGGCCAGCATTGGGCTCTCATCTCACGACGACATACCGGGATCCCACTCCGTGCCCAGTAGTACCCACAGCAATGCCTATTTCCTCAGATAGCAATCCTCAGATGGGGTTTTAAACTGGTGCAGCCCCGAAGGCCAACGTATCCCATCAGCTGGAGCAGCTGAGGGAACTGGGGAGATTCAGCCTGGAGAAGAGGGGGATGCAGGAAGACCTTATCTCTCTACAGCTACCTGAAAGGAGGGGGTAGTGAGGTGTAAAAAGCGATGGGATGAGAAGAAATGGCCTCAAGTTGCACCAAGGAAGGTTTAGATTGGATATTAGGTAAAATTTCTTTACTGAAAGGGTTGTCAAGCACTGGAACAGGCTGCCCAGGGCAGTGGTGGAGTCACCATCCCTGGAAGTATTTATAAGACGTGTGAATGTGACACTTAGGGTCATGGTTTAGTGGGACTTAGCACTGTTATGTTAATGGTTGGACTCAATGATCTTAAAGGTCTTTTCCAACCTAAACCATTTCATGATTCCATGATTCTGAAGTTTAATCATTGCAGGGGATGGTGGCGTCCTCCCTTCGTGCCAACCTACGCCGTCATTTGCCATACACCTTGACATCAGTCAAAGCCCTGCATGCAGGAGGTGCTGCTGAGGGCCCGTACAGAGCTTTCAGACACACCGAGCCCCTGCCCTGCCCACAGCTTTCCAGGAGGTATAAATACGGCTCAGGGAAAGCTTGCTTTTCCTCCTGAAAGGTTTTATTCTGCTGTAGAAGCCCAAAAGCTGCTTCCCACTGCCCTTACAGACTCTGGCTTTTATGAGTTATATGCACTGCTGAGGCCAAGGGGGCACTGAGTAGATTAAAGCAAAAAAAAAAAGTATTCTTCACAGTTCTGCTTCTAGCTCCCAGGAGGGTTGGAAAAGGGGTAGGCACCGGTGTGGTTATATTAAATTTAGGTGCACAAATGCCTTTGAGAGTCTGGGAATGATTATCTAATGCTTCCTTTTAAAGAAAAGAGTAAAGGTAGAGGTGTGAGTGCCTGCCTGGTCATATCCAGGGCCCCGCGTGTCCATGGGCATAGGCTTTGTTGCAAGGTTGCATAGATTCTGCATCACCCGTGCTTTGGTGAAAATATTGCCTGGGTTCAAACTGGAAAGCCAGGACAGGTATGGAGAAAATGTGTCATCCATCAAGACAGGAAAAATGCTGAAAAGCTGTTCATGGAAGACAAAGTCACCGAAAGTAAGAGTGCACCCTGCATTTGGAACTGGAAATCCACCTCTAAGGGTGGATAGGGGTATTCCCAAAATGCTGGAGCTGCCGTTTGCCCTTCCTCAAAGATCTGAAGGGCCTATCAGCACAGTCATGGTATGGAAGGTCTGTGATGAACTTTGTGGCTGTTTCAGACTACATGAGCTTAGTCGGATCCAGCTTCATCAATACTTGGCTGATGAATCAATAAAAGGTTGATAAAAATAAAACAAATAATAATAAATCATATAAATCATTCTTTCTTTGCTTTTAAATGTCATGTCTCAGTCAAGCTCCTGCTCTAGATTGCCAGGATTCCTGATTGAGCTTCTAACACAGTTCTCCCAAAGTGGCAGTCTTCAATCCCAAGTTTCACACTGGACACATACATTCATTATGTATTTGCAGAACTTACTGAATTACAGATACTTAAAAAATATGTTTTAAACAAAATAAGATTTTAAAATTATCTCAATTATACCTGTTGTCCATGACTTTTATATTTCACTTCACCATGACTTCATAAAAAATCATGACAATTGCTTTCATTTCATACATGATTTACAGCAATACACCCTGCAGCGACTGCTGTGTTCCTGGGGTTACAGCCTCTCACGATTTTTTGTCTGCTCTTTAGTGCTTCTGTGCAATTATTTCTTCTGTACAAGAGGATAACAGAGTGAGATATAACCATATGAATGTTCCTGTGATTACTTCTGACGGCTAAAATATGCTAAGGGGGATTTCTCAGCATTAGGAAATTCTCTAGCAACTTGCAGCAGAAATGAAGACCAGAGGATTTAAATCACAGAATCACAGAATCCCAGAACGTCAGGGATTGGAAGGGACCTCAAAAGCTCATCCAGTCCAATCCCCCTGCCAGAGCAGGAACACCCAGATGAGGTTGCACAGGAAGGCGTCCAGGCGGGTTTTGAATGTCTGCAGAGAAGGAGACTCCACAACCTCTCTGGGCAGCCTGTTCCAGTGCTCTGTCACCCTCACTGAGAAGAAGTTTCTTCTCCAATTGAAGTGGAACCTCCTGTGTTCCAGCTTGTGTCCGTTGACACAATCTCTTAAATCTCTTAGAACTGAGTGGCTGAGGCCATAAATACATATTCACCTCAAGATTCAGACAGCTGAGCAATCCCAGGGGTGTGCAGCTAAAATTACCCAGATCCCACATTTAGTGGCAGGCTTAGGAACCAGCCTGGAGGCTTTTCTTGGGAATTAAGCACCAGAAACAAGGAACTGGTGGTGACACAGGTACGGGCTGTAGGACCAGCAGCAGAGGTGGACTCTGGTCATACACATGACTCTTTTCCCAGCCCTCTGGATGCAATGCAATTTCATTATTGGAATAACATTATTCCTCATATTTTACCTCATTATTGCCCAGAATTGGTTACCAACATTATCTTTACTTTCTACATTATTTAAACTTGCTGATGCATTTTTCTTTTTCCACAAATATTCAGAACCTGTTCTTGTTTCCCCTCAGAAGTCAGGTCACACCTTACCTGTATGTCTTCTCCTTTATTCTCCTTATAAGATATGAGCTAAGAATTGCCAATATTCCTAGTAAAAATACATGCAAAGCAGGGCTTTTTTTGGAACAGCAACATGTGTGGGTTTTTTCCCCCGCAATAACGGACCAAAGCAAATGAACATACATTTCTATTACCCACACAGGCTTTCAGTCAAATGACTTGTAGCAGATAGTGCAGAATCCTTCCCTTAAGCAGCTATTTGTATCAAATAGCTTCCTGATTAATTAATTTACCATGACTTTGTGTTTTTATAGTTTTCCTAATTAGCTCTGTTGTTAAACGTAACAATGTGCTGTTGAGATCAGCTGGAAGATTTTGGACAGGCATCAGACACACCTTGTCTTCTGGCTGTACAAACGTGTCCCCTGCACCAGTGGATGAAATGGCAACAGTTTCGGTGAGTATACAGAGGGCTGAAAAAAGATAATATCAGGAACAATGTCTGAAACATTGATTAAAGTCTCTTTTTGAAGGCAGCTGGTGAAAATTGACTGTTTTTACAAACGGCAGGCTTTTGAGATACAGTAATGATGTACTTGGCATGAGCCAAGAAGAGAAACGGCAACAAAACAAAAGTAACAAGCAAGATTTATGACTCCTCTTTTCCATATGAATGTTGAGATTTTGTTTCCGAACTGGACTGCCCATTCCCTTCTCCAAGATAATGTTGGCAATGGGCATATGAAAACCAGATTAACCAGGCTTCATGCGGTACCCAAGGTGTTGGGCTGGATGGTTTAATGGACTCTCTTGACACCAGCCTCTGGAAAGC
>NW_010188674.1:0-15286 GCF_000695765.1 Mesitornis unicolor
TGCGCCTCAAGGCAAAGGGGAGGGGGAAGGTAAAGAAACCTGGAACAAAAGCTTAGCCTGGGAAGAAGGGAGGGCTGGGGGGAAGGTGTTTTGATTTTAAGATCTGGTTGTATCTCCCATTGTTCTTCTCTGATATTGGTAACAAATTTAAAATTGTTTTGGTTTTTTTTTTATTCCTTACGATGAGTCTGTCTTTTGCCTGTGACCTCTTTAAGTGGCGAGAAGCCCTCCCAGTCCTTATTTTGACTAGTCCTTTTTTGGGGCATCGTGGTGCTCAGTTATGCACTGGGCCTAAACCACGACAGGCATTAAAATTTAGCTGTGCTTAAGCAACTGAGAAATCCTGCTCCAGTCCTCTTGGACAACTGTGATAGAAAATCCAACACTGGTATGCCAGGAGCTGCAGTTGAATGAAGGAAATAATGAGGCTTCATCCATTCTAGTCAAGACCTCAGGCAAGGTGGTACAATATAGTATTTGTCCATACAGCTAATATATTCTACCTTTGCTTCATCCAGACTGTTAAAGAGAATGGTTTGAGGACAGCACATGCTTCCTGCCAAAATCTATGCTGGTTATGCTGGGGATGCAAACTTCAACATACTCTCAAACTAGTATAGTTAAATAATATGAACAATGTCAGACTGTGTGGTGCTGAAACCTTTCACCAAATCAAAACCTGAAAAGAGAAGAGAATAAAAGACAAATGTAGACATGAGGCTTTGAGGGAAAATGTTTTGGAAACTACAGACAACAGATAAGTCAGGAATCAGATGTTCTTTTTTGCAGCCTGTTTACGGTCATAGCTTAAACACAAATTCTGTGCTATACAACAGGCTTTACTTTACAAAAAAACAGATAAGTCTTTTGCTACATTCCAATTTTGAATGAGATGCCAGAAAAGTTCTTAACACTGCTGCTGAGTAGCAGGAAGTGGGCTGTATAGTTTTTGGCAGTCATTAGTCATGTCCAGCATCAATTTTTTTGTTAACTTAGTGTAATTTGTCTTGATAGAGTGCTGATTGAATTTAAGAAGAATGCATAGAAGCATGGCTAAATTTTATTTGGTTTTATTTGTAGGCTTGTCTGAGGAAATATTAAGGAGTAATGGTTGACATAGATAGGGATAAGGATGGATACTGGGAGGTTGTAGAAATACTTCCGAGGTATAGACAGATAGATTATGTACTGAAGATAGAAATAGGTGTTGCTTTTGCAGGCAGGATTAACTAGAGCTTCCAAAGGGTCCTTTTCTCTTTGTTTCCGTTGCATTGAGCACATGAAGAACTCTTGAAGAAAATTCTCTCTTCTCCTGCTGTGCTGTTGTCAGGAAAACGCTAAGTAAACAGAGACAGTTTTGTTAACTTTAAAGAACTGTGAAGTAAGGAACCCTGCTGCAGACACAAGAATGAGTACAGAATAAAGGAAAGTGTTAAAAGTCTATTGACCTTTGCAATTGCCAGAAACAATATTTTGAAGACAGTTGCAATAAGCTAACCCATACCTCATATAGATTCAACCAAGACTCAAAGATAAAATTCACACTCTAGTCCCAGAGGTAAAAAACCCTACAATCTCTTAATTCAAATGCAACTACATTACTTGAAGAAAATAATAGTGCTTTAACTCCTTCTTTTCCTGTACAGTGTGTCGGAGCAGAGAAGAACACAAACTCTTCTTTCATCCTTTCCATTCACAATGTGATGCTTTTTCCACAAATTATAAGAAGGTTTATCCTGTGTCATCGTCTATGACTGGAGGACATTATCCTACTGCTACTTACTTAATCAAAGATAAATATTTCTTCTCCTGTCAGTAACATTGTCAGAACCTAGTGAAAAGATTATTAAGTCTGAATATAATTTCCTGTTACACAATGTTTTCTTCAGATAAGTGACTGAGTCCTCAGAAACATGATGTGGTTAGATTAACACAAGCTTTCATTTGGAAGTGTGGAAAAGTTTAGAATTGTTTGACATTATCCAGTTAGCCTCTACTGAAGAAGGTTGATTATGATTGCTATTTAGGTACATACGTGGCATGCTTAATTACTAAGCATGTCTATATGAGGATATTTTACAATTGAAGCCAAGATAGTTATTCAGAGAAAAATAAAGAAATTTAGAAAAAAAAAAATAAAAAGCCACATATTTCATTCTTCAGTTTGAATTAAGAAGAAAGAGCTAAGAGGAAAGAAATTCACAAAAGCATAACCTTCCTGGAGATTCTATGGCAATTGATTAAGCTCTGTAGGGAGTGAAATACATTATTGACCCATAAAACAGAATTTCTGTTGAGAGCGAGTAAGCAAGTTGCATACTGAAAAAAAGCAGTCAAGGCCAACTGGCTTTTTAATTTAGCATCTAAACAGTTACAGAGTTGAAGTTATTTCAGCTATTGCCACATCTTTTTGCAGATTTAGCGTGTACTTGTTTCTACAGGGAAAAAAATAATACCTTAAGTGAACTTGCATAATGTTAAGGAGAGGCAAGAACTGGCCAGCTCTGTGTTAGCTGACAATAGCATTCCATACACAAAAGGCCAGGTTTGTTTTTGTCAAGTCAAAAAGCAAAAAGGTAAATTAATAAACATTAAATGTGCATTTTTTTATTATCAGAAAAAACAAAACCTGGCATCCACTGGCAATGACTAATTGGTCAATACTTAATCCCGTGCTATTGAACTTAATGGAATTTCAGTGGAACTTAGCAAAGTGTTATCATTTGGTAATATTCATTTCAAATGCCTGTGCTCTCACCAAAGCCTCCCTTGTCATCAAAGCTTACCTGGCTCATTTATTTATGTCAAGACCCAAATTTGTCAAGTTATTATATGCAAATCAGTTTATCTAAAGTTATTTGTAACTCCTCCTAAATATAATGTTCCTCATAACTTGTTAGTCATGAAAGAACTATCATGACAGATTTTCACAGAATGCAGTAATAAGAACATAAAATTTGTCAAAGATCCTACGCAAATTCTGTTTGAAAGCAAGTAGTTTAACCTTCTGAAACAGTTTTGCTTTTTTGGTTTCCCCAGAAAAACAACTAAGCCTAGTTTCATGTGTCTAGTCACATCCTCACAGTGCATTAAAACTTCTTTATATTGGATTTTTGTAGAAAAAAATATGCACCTTAACATGTGAGAGAATGCATGGTGACAATCTAGATAGGCAAGAATGTAAGCATATGCCTTACTTTCAGCCCAGGACTCATCCTATTAATTTCAACCTCTCTGGAAAGACTCCTGGAAAATGTTCATGTCAACTGTAAAGATGTGGTTGTCTTTGTTCCTTATCTTTTGAAATCATCTAAAGTATCTCAACTCAGATACACCTACCTGCTAACAACTTTTAGCTCTTAGTACTGGTTATTATTAGTAGAAAGTTCAATTATGCATTCCATTCTTTGGATCAGTGAATTTTAAGAGTTTTAATTATTAGCAATTATCTTTATATCCATTCTTACACTGGGACTGAGGCATTGTAAGTTCAAAACAGTTATTAACAGCTGCCTACAGACTAATGGGAAAGCAATTCAATACAATCTGTGTACAGAGTCCCAGATCAATAGCCTGTCCTGTCTCTGAGATCACACTACCTGGCAGACCTTTGAGGTTCCTAGAAATCCATCACACCTGCTTGTTTAGCCTGAATGATGTCAAGTGGTTCCCACACATTCCACTTACAGAATGATTATCCATGGATATTAACCACTCTCATAAGTGAACACTTACTCTCCATAGCTATGCATTGTGATTTAGCCACAGTAGGCAGCTCAGCCCCACACAGCCACTTGCTCACTCCCCATGCAGCAGGATGGAGAAGAGAATTAGAAGGGGGATCATGGCAAAAACTCATGAGATAAAATCAGTTTAATAGGTAAAATAAAAGTTATGAAGGCAAGCAAAGCAAAACATTCTCTATTTTCCATCAGCAGGCATGTGTTCAGCCATATCCAGGAAAGCAGGGTTGCGTCATGCATAATGGTTACTTGGGAAGACAAAAGCCATTACTCCAAATGTTCCCCCTTCCTTCTTCTTCCCCCAGCTTTATATGATGAGCATGATGCCATATGGTATAGAATCATGACCCTAACTTTGGTCAGTTGGGGTCAGCTGTCCCAGCTGTGCCCCTCCCTACTTCTTGTGGACTCCCAGTTTACTCACTAGTGGGGTGGTGTGAGAAGCAGAAAAGGCCTTGATGGTGTGTAAACACTGCTCAGCAATAACAAAAACATCAATGTGTGGTCAACATAGTTTTCATCACAAATCCAGAACATAGTACGTACTGCAAAGAAAATTAAATCTATCCCAGCCAAAACCAGTACACTTCGTAACATGAAAGTAAAGCTATCTGCAGCAAAACAGGTGACTAACAGTGTTAAAAGTACCTTTTTTAGCACAGTCAGAAGAAAATGATTGCTGAAATATTTAAACAGTTTCCACATTTGACAGCTATGAGTTTTGCCGTGGGATTCAGTACATTATAAGGAATGGAGAGGAATTTTAGTAAGTTCTGAGAATAAAAAAGGGGAAACCATTCAAAACCTTGTTGATAGATTGATAATGTGTATTTTGCTGTCAAGTCAGACCGACAGCCTGACATACAGATACAAACTCTCTTCTTTTCAAACATCATGGACTGATCAAGAAAAAAAAACAAACCAAAAGGTAGTTTGGTGGCAACAGGACATAAAAGATAAATTTCTGCCACTTAAATAGGCACTGAATCCATTACTATTACTTTTTAAAGGGACTTGGAAGGAGTGAGATACTTCTCTACCATCATTCAGCTAGGTTTGGTGTTCAAGTTCCTCAGAGATTAAAAGATTAGAAATGATGTTTATGATTGTACAGCCCCTTTACACCTTTAAGTGCTCCCATAGTTCCTTTTGTTTCCATTATACTTCTCATGACTTACTAGGCCTAGTGCTTTGCTCAAAAGCAGGCGGTAGGATGAACCAGCAGGGAGCAGAATACAAGCAGGCTCTGCTCAGCAGGCATTTCAGTGAATACCCTTTGAAATCAGTAAATAACTTAAAAAAACCTAATTAGGCAGGTTGTGTTTATTTTCTGCATTAAATTATGTTTTGTTGTCTAACATATTTGAAGCTGGTCAGGTACTATAGTCTTTTTATTTGCTTTGTACTCCCTTTTAAAATGCTTTTACAGATAACTTTGCACAATACAGCCTTCTTAGGAATCCCCTTAGTTTATGTCTTCTTATTCCGTACTCCCAAATATCTAGTTTTTACTGTAGCATGTGTATGAATGTGACATTATTACAAAATAATGGAGGTGTATATTTATAATTGCTATCAAATAAGACAACTTCTCTTGTTTGCTGAGTAGGGGGAGTGTTTGTTTTTTTCTTTTTAAAAGATTTTCCCCCTTACCTCCCACAATGATAGATCTGTAGAACTGTGTAATTTAGAAGGGTGGAACAATGCAATGTCACTGTCATTCTGTATCAGTGCAATGATTTTTCATTTGTGGAAGAGAGATTAATACAATTTCAATATATATCTAAAAGTACAACCAGCCTTCATTTATTTTCTGGAAGGCTTTGTCAGAATTTTGGAGATATGGATGAAAAAACCTAAAGCAATACAATGACTTCTATATACTACATCTGTAACAACTGTGCCCACCAGTGTTGTACTGAATATAATGATAAAACCTTAATTCTGCAGATTTACCATGTTGAATCTTATCCTTTTTTTGTAGAAATGGTCATCTCACAATCTTTAATGCATTTTAAATTTCGCTATCTTTGTGAGGTAGAATATTAGTAAAGCCTTTTTTTTTACATGAGAGGCTAAGTTTTATGATGTCAAGTATTTAAGTTTATTTAGTCAGCTGCAGACACAGAGAGGCACACACAGATTTTTCAGAAGCACCTTAAATCAGTATGTTTAACCTTAGCAATAAAAAGATAAGGATGAGTGGCATTCACCTGAATAATTTTAACAGTAAAATGTTGATATCTAATTCTGAACTAGTCGCTTCTTATACAGTCAAAACAGAAATATAGGCATCTGCAGATGGTAATTCATTTGAGCTACCTTCTATTTATATTTTTGAGAAATTGTCATTTGGTGCTACTTCTTCTTCTTCATTAATAATGAAATTAACCCTTAGGTCTTGATCAGATTTAGAGATGGTAGACTCTTAAGTATTGGTCTGGATGTTCTTCTAAATAATAATTTATCTCTGTTTTCAGTCAATGAGAGACAAAATTCTACAAATGACAATTAATCCCAGAGAGCTGTTTTAGGGAGAGTCTTTGACACTTTTTAGTCTCTAACTAGGGAGGATGGATAATTAGCTTAAGCTAAATGCTAAATTTTAACTGCTAAAATTAGGCTATATTATCTATAAACTGTTTGCAGGTTTGTGGCTTAATTTTACTAATATGGAAAGAGCAGAGCTCACACACAGAATCACAGAATGTTTGGAGTTGGAAGGGACCTCAAAAGATCATCCAGTCCAACCCCCCTGCCAGAAGCAGGATCACCTAGAGTAGGTTGCACAGGAACGTGTCCAGGTGGGTTTTGAATGTCTCCGGAGAAGGAGATTCCACAACCTCTCTGGGCAGCCTGTTCCAGTGCTCACACTTCTGCATTTTCAAAAGCTCTATAGTAAGATGTGTTCTTTTGAAATTATTTTCTACTACTAGTAAAGGAGAAAATATCACATAGGTGTAAGCCTTTCTACCTGACAAGGTTCCAACTACTTGCTGAAAAACTGCTAAAGAAAACCAAGATTTTCCTGGCTTTAAGCACAACTGATGTGCTTGAAATGAGGCTCTTAGGTTCATAATGAAGTCTTTAAATAAATAGTTCAATTAAAAAAAAAGAAAATAGAAAAGAAGAAAAAAGAAATGATCTCTTGGGGATGTCAACGAGAGTCTCTGGTCCTTCTTTGAAGATAAAGCTTGCTCATAAATAATGTATCGCCTTTGCAGTGAAAACTAAAAACGTTAACAGTTGCTTCAGGAACACAGTGTATTAGTCAATGTGATTTAGTATAGTAGATCATTTTTTCAGCCGTGAAAACTGAAAAATTTCTCTTTATTTCTAGGTAAAAATACTGAACATGTGGATGTCATTTAGCTTTTAAAACAGTGCCTCTGAAGAGTACTCTCTCTCCTGAGGTGGCAGAATTTAGAGTTTTATACATGACTGGAGGATGTGGCTGTATGGAATCCACCTTTGCACCAAAATACATGCAAGCCTTAAGAACAGACATAACTAGACTTTCAGTACAGTACCTTTTTTCTCTTCAGATCTTTTCAAAGGCTCCAATTAAAAGGCTTGTATTCAAGGGCAATACAGAACAGATTTGAACCAATTGTTGAATTTGTTTTCTGCTTTTCTCCTGCCAAAGACTTTTTATTTTCTATTTGTAAATGAGGTCTTTAAAACAAAGACAACAGTAATTTTTCTATTTCTATTATACATCACTTTTTTTTCCTTCTGTGAATTTGCCTAATCTCTTTTTGTCTAATATCTGGTATGTCTGTCATCTAACCTCTTTTTTTTTCATTCTAAACCCGTCAGTGTTATTTTCATGTGAAACTACCTAGGTTTTATAACATAAGAAGTGCATAATCATATCTATTCACCTTTTCTGTGTCACTCATAATTCTAAAGTCTTTTATAGAATCTCAGTTGTGTCTTTTCAAGGTTATAGAGTCCCAGCCTGTTTACTCATTCATCATACCAAAGCTACTCCATTACTTTGATCATTCTTGTTGCCCTTTTCTGTCTTTCTGATTCTACTGCTCTTTTTAGGTAGAAGGTCCAGATAAATTCTAAAAATATACAAGAGACAGGCAGACAATAGATTAATACAAAAATATACTGTTTCTTTTGCCTTTCTAGTCAATAATGACATTTATTTTGCTTCTTTGACCGTTGTGGAATACTAACACAGTGTTTTGATACATTTTAAGCAAAAACATCACTATTTCCCATAAAGCAAACAAAAACCACTATTATGTCTTCTGTAAATAAGAGACTGTAAACTGTGCAGAAGGGATTAAACTGGACAATATGCATATATACATTTGATATCATTGCCCCAGACTGCTCTTATAGCTAATTGAAAAAATAGGCTTTGCTGGGGCATGATTGATCTCGCCTACTTAGACATAGACTTTATAACAAGAATCCTGCCCAGGCTATATCAATTTCTCTCTGTACAGGGAATACAGTGAGTCTGGACAGTTAGCTTTGAAGTAGACTTCTGTTGTAGGTAGACACATCCGATGACAAGACTCACTGGAATGTTCAGCACCGGAATTGTACTCTAGATTTTTATTTTGGTCTTGGTTTTTCCCCAAAGTTTCTGGTTTGTTTCTTTTGGGCATAAAACTCTTTATTGAATTTCTGCAAAACTAGACTAAATTGTTGTTTTCTGTAGTTAACAATCCAGCAAAATTTCACATTATTTTTTTTGGGAAAGTAGCATGGTACTTTTGTGTAGCATGTGTGTAGCATGTGTGTTTGCTTCTTTATCCACAATTTTTGAGAAAAAGCAGAAAAATGATAGAATACTGACAGCAATACAAGAAAAAAAAATTCCTATGTAATTTATAATATATTATGGTCACATAAAGTAGGAAAAGAAATATTTAAAAAAAAAAGGACACCAGGGCTAAAAAAAGTGAAATGTTAACCAGTCTTTTCAAATGATACAGTTTGCTTTCTTCCCATTATAAGGGTTATACCCTGTAAATATTCCTGATGGAAATCAATTCTATCTGTCCCTAAATATGATGCAGCTTGCAGTTTACTAAGCTCATTAGTAATGCACAGGATACAGGAAAGTGTTAACCTTGGACCTAAAATTCTATTCAGGTAGAATCATATGAAGCAGAAGTCGAGAAAATGGACTATGTCAAATATTTTAATTAAAATGTATTTGAGACCCTATCTCTCTTGAACATAAACACATTGGACAGCTTTGATTAAGGATTTTCTGTTTGAAAATGCCAGCTTTCAGTTTCCTTTATTCTATGTGTGTGCCATGTTTGGAGGTCAGACAAGAGAATTTAGCACTCAAGTGAAATCATCAGTGCTGTACCGGCAGCTGGAAGGATGTGACAAAGTGCAGTGACATTTACAAATCCTTTGATTGCCAGGGATGATTAGATGCCCTGGTTAGCCAGAGGAGTATTTATTGTTTCTTTGCAGAAACTATAAAAGATTCAGTCATTAGATTATCTGTGCTCAGTAGAAAAAGAGTACAATAAGGGTGAAACACCTAGACTAGAAATATTACAAATGAAATCTAGAGCACTAACTTGCTTAGTGTGCTTTCTCAATGCTTGAAACCATAAGCAGAGTTTACCAAAGTGATGATGAAACTGTAAAGCATGTACCAATTTTCAAGAAGTTTGGTTTATCAAATATCGCTCAAAGGAGATCAAAACTCATGGATGAATGATAAAGCTTTGTTTCAAGTTTAGCTACTTGTATCACATTTATCTTTCTGTATCTTAGTGAGGTGTCTAACCTATACCAGTGATCTAGGCTCCTTCCACAGTGAATGATTTACTCCCTGAAGAGTCTGTGTCCCTCCATTGCTCCACTCCAGTTGCACAGGACACCCCACCATTTTTCCGAGACAGTGGAGTCCCATAAAGCCCTGAGCAGCTGCTTAAGGCCTCCTGGGTGCTCTCTTCCACAATCACCAAATGTTTATTTACCCATTCTGGTCACTAGTTAAAAACAAAATTATTAAACAAGTTTTAGTTAAACACCAAACTGATACATGCCTTCCTGAATCATGGTCAAGCTCCCTGCTACATCCTCAAAATACTGTGCTTTATTGGGTGAAATTTATTTTCAAAAATATTCGTACCTTTGGAATGAAGGCCGTGCCTAGCTGTACTGGCACCTTGGAATTTTCTGCCTGTTTGTCTTCAAGGAATACATTCTCTCATGGCTGATCTGAAAGTTTCAAAGTGTGTGATGTTCATCTCAATCTGCAAAATACAGAAGGCATGCCTGTCCTACCTCACCTTCTCAGATGTGAAGTTAATGTGTAATATAGGACATATGACAGAAGAAATAGTATGTGTAATAAAATATATGAGTGTTATTACTTCAAATGTTAAAATAAAACTCTCTTGTATGTGTTTCTTCCTCTTATAAAAAAATTGCAAGTATCAATCAAATTCTTAAATGCATGAATATAAACTAGTACCTAAGACAGAGAGAAATGATGCAGTAGAACTTTTTTATACTTTTCCTTAGAATTAGGATTTTGGTTTTTTTTCTAAAGATTACAAACTGCTTGTTTGTTGAGGGACTGGGTGGTACCATATGGTTTCTGCATGCAGTTGTTTTTATTATTGTGCACTCACAGGCATTTTACATCAGCAAATCTGCAATTAGATGATGATTAGTGAGCTGTCCAGTTTTTAAAGGACTGATTTTGTAGAAAGTAATACACCAATTGAACCTCTGTCCAGATGTTCTGTGCAAATGGTATACTGTATTCTAGGAGGTATAAATAAAAAGCCTCGGCATGAGAGCATGTTTATGCATGACTTGAAGAATGGGATTAGTCTCCTCTACCCTTCCATAGCTAGTTCTGAAAATTATTTTGAACTTCCTTATAAGGGAAGTAACAAGCATTATGTATTTTAAGTATATATACAACATGTATGTATGAGGGATTTTCTATGGCATGGTCAGGGATTTAGTCTTAGTTGTCGAATGCTTGTAAAAATGATGATTAGATAATTTTAAGATACAATCTAGCTTAAGTAGCTATTTAAGACATTGGTAAACATAACTTAGAGTTAACCTGCACATTTCAAAGTACTGGAAAAACCTCACTGGAGGCAAGCTAATTCACCTGAGGCTCACAGTTGATTCATGTACAACATGATAAAAATTAATTTAGAAAGCACAAATAACAGATTATACAGACACTTCAGTGCTTTAAAAACAGATATTGATTCTTTCCTTTTAGTCTTTATAGTCATCAACACAGCTGTCTTATTCAGTGCTACATACTTTCAATCTCCTCAGAATGGAATCAATAATTACACTTTATAAACAAAGACAATCAGACCAGATCCTTGCTGTTATATACATCTGTAACAAATAGATTGTTTTCAAGAAACTGCTGATGTTTTACATCAAGCAAGCAGTCCAGAATGTATTCCAATCTGGTAAGCAGGTTCTGTCTCCTCTGAAGCCCTGAGCAACTTCCCAGAAAACATAATTTACTGTAATACTGGAATACAAAGAAATTACAGATCCTTTTGTAAGTGATCAGAATCTCTTTACTTTTCACATCAGGAAAATATCAGCAATAAAATATTTGTTACACTGCTAGGTCAGTTACCAAAGCAAAAACAGGGAACAAACAAGAGAAGTGGCATTTAATAGAAAATTAGTTCCCTCTTTCTTTGTTTCTAAAACTTCTCTTTGCTACTCAGACAACTCAAATGTCATTCAGTTATTTGTCTCCCATATGTCTGTGATTTAATTATAATCAAAACTATTAGGGAGGTACTTTAAATCACGGGGGTTTGTCAATGTTTGCTGGCACAAGCACGGAAATTTTCTGTATTAATCTTTTCTCTGACTTCAAATTTATATTAATGGCCATCATTCCTCAGGCTGCCTTCCTAAGAAGAGCTGGGGATCATGATTGAAAGAGAAATAAACTATATATTGCCTCCAGCAGTGAGCAGCTGGTGTTTTAACTGTCTGAATACAAACTTAAGATGTACAATTATGGCTTCATATGACAGGGGCTTTTATGGCTCTGACACTAACAGCACCTAGCTTGTCCAAGTCGACCACAAGAATTGACATGAAGAGATTATTGTAAGGCTAACTGCATTAGAAAGAAGTTGTCATTAAGTGGGAAAGTGGAAAAAAGTGAAGGAGATTGAATGTCATCTGTCTTAATGCCTATTGTCACGGAATTGCACCAAAATGGCTACACGCACACAGATAACTCAAACAAGCTTTAATCTGCAATTGAAATGAAGCAGACAAAACTTCATTCACCAAGACAACATCCCACTGACATTCAACAAATACAGGTTCGATATGCTGGTTGGGAATATTACCAGACACGGCTAAATTAAGAATTCTTAAGTGCTGGCCAAACGATCCAAAATGTGCACTCACTCACTCACCAAAAAGGGAGGGCTCTCAATCTCGAGAAGTTTCCTTAAGTGGCGTCCCAACTCAAGGGGAGAGTCCCCGACTGCAGACCCGCTGCTCCGAGGAGGACCGACTGAAATGAGTCCTCCGGCGGGGCCCCATTTATACCCTGGTCGAATCTGATCTGTGGTCAATACATGGTCGTGTCACCCCCTATTGGCTGAGGACCCCAACTTTCCCACCTTTGACCCCCACTGTGTGGCCCAGACATGAGCTGTGAGGGGGGAGGCAGTCCTGGCGCCACCGGGGCCAGAACCTTTAGCACTGTCTTTGTTGGGTCTTTCTCAGGTCTTTAGTAGGGTGGGTGCATCTGCCACACCTATGCACTTTTCAAAATTCATTTGTTAAAATAAATAAAACTCAAGCTTGCAATTAACTTTTCTAAGACTTGCACTTCTGATTTTTAAAACAAAAAGGAAAGAAAAAGGAAAAAATGCTACTCTTGTGTTTTTTTTCTTTTATATTATTGCAGATAATGTCTCTCAAGATATATCCTTTTCAAGTAAATTGGCAAAGTTATAACCGATTATCTCACTCTTTGTATTTAAATTCTAGTGAAATAACTTTGAACCTCTGCAATGATTAACATTTCAGATGTTTAAAAATAAAAAAATCTAAGTGGAAAAAGCTAGAAAGACTAAAATTTACATTATTTTCAGAGTTTCAATTAAATTCAGTTGCTGTGGGGCTTGCTTTACTTCTTCTGTCTTTCCAGAAAAAGGAGCTGCATTGCATTTGTCTTTTAATTTCACCAGAATTTTGATGTCCCACTTAAATTCTGGTTCAATTTTTTGTTAATTATGCCCAGTCTCTTAAATTAAGATTCTTATCTTACTTCTAGAAGTATATTATTTTTCACGATTAAAAACAAACTTATTTTTTGAAATTGTAATGCAACATATAAATCTATCAAGTTTCCATGATATGCAACAGAGACCAATTGAGTACAAATATAGTAGACTAACAGAAGGTGAATTAATTTAATGCCCTATTCTGAAGTGCAGCCTATAATACTGTTACTGATAATTTAACAAAATTATTTAATTAACACAGTATGTTAGTATTTGATTAATTATGTTACCTTTGAAAATGTTTCTTTAGTTACTGTGGATTACTTCCCCATAGAACAGAGAAAAAGGACAAACTAATTGGTAAGTCCTACCGGACTGGTGATAAATCACAACTATTATTTCCAAAATACTGGTTGAGTGGCATAAAATCAGAAAAGAACTTCTAGAAGGATTAAAAAGAAAGCATCCAATGCATGTCAAAAGGAAATAAATTTTTGGTAGTTCTGTGACATGCTTTAATTTTTACACCCATCCAGGTGAGTATAAAATAAAGTTGTTTTCACTCCTCAAAGGAAATAAATAAATAAAAAGTAGTGAAAAAAATGACATATGTAACTAGATAAAGGTAATGTAATAAGACTAGAAGATTCAAATAAGTGGTTTTTGTTGTAACATTTAGAGGTTGAGGACCAACAAGAATGGAAACATGTTTCTTCCAAGTGCAACAGGTGTGTCAGGTGTGCCCCGCCCCCCACCTTCCCCCGTAACTGCTCCACCTTCCCAAGTGCCCTTGCAAAACAGGTAAGATGTTCTGCAAGGGGAACTGAACAAAGAGCAAGAAGGCAACTCGCCTAGCTCGGAGGCACCACCAAGGCTCAATCAGAGGAAGCCACGCATAAAAAAGAAGAAGCCACGCAAGTAAGAAAGACAGACGGGTCCTTGTCAGAGGGGACTCATAGGGGAGTGGAAGGTCCTATCTGCAGACGAGACCCACTCCTCAGGGAAGTCTGCTGCCTCTCAGGAGCCAGGGTCAAGGACATTAAGAGAAAACTCCCTACCCTAGTTAAGCCCTCTGACTACTACCTGTTGATGGTCTTTCAGGTAGGCAGTGACGAGATTGCAGCAAGTAGTTTGAGAGAAATGAAAAAGGATTTCAAGGGCTTGGGATGGCTGGTTAAGGGATCTGGAGCACAAGTAGTGTTTTCCTCTATCCCACCAGTTGCAGGGAGATCTGAGGTGATAAACAGAAAGAGCCAGCAGATCAATGCCTGGCTTAGAGACTAGTGTCACAGGCAGGACTTTGGTTTTTTAAATCATGGATCAATTTACACTTCACCAGCATCTCACAACAGATGGGGTACATCTATCTCAAAGGGGGAAAAGGTTCCTGGGACAAGAGTTAGCAGGGCTCATAGACAGGGTCTTAAACTAGATTTGAAGGGGGGAGGGGAGAAAGGGAATATAGCACAACGCACTAGTGATGAGCCTCTGGGTGAAGCACCAACATGTGTGGGACGGTACACTAGTGAGAAAATTCGGACTACCATCCCAATGGAGGTAGGGGATGGGGTTCCATATAGAAACCAAGATGCAAAGCTTACTGATGGGTTAGTAACCGTGAAAGTCCCTGAAAATGGCCTGGCAGAAATTAGGACTTCTCCCTGTGAAAAGGTGGCAGGGCCTTTAGCCCGACTGAAGTGTGTCTACACCAATGCACACAGCATGGACAATAAGCAGAAGTAACTGGAAGCCATTGTGCATCGGGATAACTACAATATAGTAGCTATCATGGAAACATGGTGAAATGAATCACACAACTAGAGTGCTGCCATAGATGAATATAAGCTCTTCAGAAGGGATAGGCAAAGAAGGAAAGGTGGTGGGGTGGCCACGTATGTTAGGGAATGCTATGACTGCCTAGAGATTAGCGATAGTGTCAACAGGGTAGAGTTCCTATGGGTAAGAATCAAGGGAAAAGCCAACAAGTCAGATATCATGGTGGGAGATGAAGAAATAGACAAAATATTCCATAGACAGCTGTGAGAAGCCTCACGTTCACTTCCTCTTGCACTCATGGGGGATGTCAACTTCCCAGATGTCTGCTGGAAATATAACACAGCAGAGGGGACAGTCCTGGACATTCCTGGAGTGAGTGGAAGATAACTTCCTGACAGAGCTGGTAAAGGAACCAACAAGGGAAGGTGCCCTGCTGGACCTGCTGTTTGCAAACAGAGAAGGTCTTGTGGGGGATGTGATGGTTGGAGGCTGTCTTGGGCATAGTGATCATGAAATGAT
>NW_010188675.1:0-49772 GCF_000695765.1 Mesitornis unicolor
CTGCCTACCAACTTCTGCTTACTGTTACTGCGTTGAGAAGAGCTATGGTTCCATTTCACATATGTTATCTCTATCTCATCTTTCCTACCACACTTGCTTTTCTTTTTGATGTAATCCCAACTTGTGAGCCCAGTTCTGCAGCTGGGGCAATTTGTTGTTTTACTAAAGTCTGGGTCAGTGTCAAAACTCTCAACAGCCCACAGGCACCTCCTCAGGAGTGGCTGTGTCCAAGTAGAATAGCAGATGCGATGGTCTCTGCGTTCATGGCAAAATACCTGCCCAAAATACTCAAGCAAAGACGTGAGGAGACCCCATGCACTTGTGTGTAGGAGGAATGCAGAGTGCTCCTGCTTAACATCTTGCAGTCTTTGAGTGCCCTTTGTGTCACCTCTTTGTGTGTGCACGCTGCAGCTGGTTCCCTTAGCTGAAATTTTCTATATTGATAAACAGTTACATGGAACTGACGGGGCTGTTGAAACGATGAGTTTTAATAGCCAATTAATAGCCAATTAGTGTCTGCAAACAGCTGAGCAGCAATATGAAATCAGGAAAGATACTGAGCTCCGTGCTAAAATAGTAGTTTGTGAAAACAAGAAAATAATCCTGTTTGAAGTACAGCTGAACTGTCAAAAAACCAAATGCCCGACCTCCAAAGGCTGAGAGCCCAGTGTTGGCTCTGTGAGTTTGCCTCTGGGTCGTGATAGACTGCGTGAAAGCTGCCTTTGGGCACAGGGGTGGCAGGTGAGGAGTTGTGTCTGTGTAGTTGGCCAAAAAGTAATCGCGTGGGATTTTTAATAGATAAACATACTTGTCTTGAAGTGTAACTACCTTCATTTTAAACCAAAACTCATTCTGTAGCTTGACGGCTGACAGTTTGAGCTTGTTCTAGAAGAAGAAAGTGCACGGTTTTGTTAGCTGCTATTTATTTGGCATTGATTTCCAAATGGAAAATCAGAAGGAATGTTTTTGTCATATTTTGCTGTATTATTTCCAAAAAGGAATAAATGCTGTGCAAGCTCATAGAAAGTTATGTGATGAGTATGGTGAAGGTGCCTTAAAACTGTGGCACTATCAGCATTGGTTTGCTAAATTTCGGTCTGGAGATTTTGATATTAAAGCTGCACTATGCTCAGGAAGGCCAGTCAAAGTTGGTAATTGCAAAATAAAGGCATTGATTGAATCCAAACGGCATTTAACTACACGAGAGATTGCCGATAATCTTAACATTCCGAAATCGAGCATTGAAAATCATTTAGAACAATTTGGGTACATTAGGCAGCTCAATCTTTGGGTACCACATGGGCTCAAAGAAATCAGTCTGAGCGCATTGACATCTGCGATTCTCTCTTGAAACGTGAGGAAAACGACCCGTTTTTGAAACACGTGATAGTGGGCAATGACAAACGGGTCTACAACAACAACGAACGATGAAGTTCTTGGAGCGAGCGTGGTGAAGCAGCTCAAAGCACTTCAAAAGTGAATATGCACCAAGGGATGTTTATACTGTCAGTCTGGTGGGATTTCAGAGGTACTGTGTGTTTTGCATTGCTTCCAAGGAACCAAGCCACTAATTCAGATGTGTGCTGTCATCAGCTGGGTTAATTAATTGATGCCATCAAACAGAAGCGTCCAGAGTTGGTGAATTGCAAAATGTTTCACCATAACAACGCTAGACCACAGACCAGTTTGGTCACTCGTCAGACACGGTTGCAGCTTGGATGGGATGCACCATGTGCACCATATTCACCAGACCTGGCACCGTCAGACCACCATGTGTTTTGTTCTTTACAAAATGCCTTGAATGGTAAAACCTTCACTGCTGCCGGTACCAAATTGTTCTGAAACTGTTTCTTGCTGATAAAAGGTAACTTTTCTGAGCGCAGGATGGTGAAGTTGCCTGAAAGATGGCAAAAGGTAAGTGAACAAAATGGAAACTCTATTTGTTTAATACAGTTTTTGTTTCCCGTGAAACCTTTCACCCAGGAAACAAACACGCAATTACTTTTTGGACAACCCCGTAGCTTAGTGTAGCCACGGTTAATTTTTACACTTTCCTTCTTGCTTGTGGTAAAATTTGCCTTTTATTATTAGGAGTTGCAAGTAATGACAATGTGGCCTCGAGAGCAGTATAACAGTGGAGTTCACTGGGACTGGAATTTCATGGTATTTCACTGTGATGGCTTGTTTTAATGAATTTTCTGTGTGAGGATTTATTTGGTGTTATTTCTTTTCCCCAGTCAAGATCTGTGAGACTTAAGTGGAATAATTTTCCATCTCCTCAGCAGTTTCCTAGGCTGTGTTAATAATATGCTTACCTTCCTGACGTAGGCACAAACATCCAGATGTAGTGAGAGATACTGTTAAGAATGCCCACCTAGACACAGATAGCTTGGTGTTTTCATGGCATTAATCTCTGCTTTACTGTGTAGGGCTGTTTCTAGGCTGCTGAATCGGAGGATATGCTGAAGATTTACACTGGGGTATGGGAATTAGTCATGTTGAATGAAACCGAGAGGAGCAGCGGCATCAAAACCATAGAATAAAGATTTTTGTAATGAGCAATGCCCTCGGGGAAATAAAAGGACCTCTAATCCTTCTAGATCGTGTCCCTCAGTCTTTTCCATAGAGCAAGTAACGAAAGACAGAGTATTTTAAAAGTGTTGAAAGTAGCAGGCAACATGCAGTAATGGCAGCGTTGTAGAAGGGGGTAAAAAATGCACAGCAAACCAGGCTGCATGTTGTCCAAGAGTAGCAAATACAGACAGATGATTCCTCCCAGCTAAAATCCTAGCCTGCAGCCCATGGGCTGGCCTAGCACACAGCAGATGGCCCTTATCCTTGCTGCAGTTTGGAAACTCGACAGGAAAGGAAGGGTTGCAAATGGAGAGGCAGTAGTGGTTCCCATTGCGCCAGGGCTGGCCTCCCCCAGTGGGGAGGTCCATCAGTCAGTGCACGCTGTGCTGCTGTTGAACATCCAGGCTGCAAACGCATGTGCAATGTGCTGCTGCTTTTCCCCTCCTCAGGCTGAGGACCAAAGGAAGAAAAGTGACAGCATCCAGCCTTCCCTCCAGTGGCCGTCAGTGCTGGGGCACGAAGCCGCGCCGCACACCAGGATGGGATCTGGCAGCAGTTCCAGCCCGTGCACCCCCGCGCCACAGAGAGCCATGTTAGTCCAGGTACGGTGCTGCCGCCCCGGGCGGGGAGGAGGAGGAAGCGTGTGTGGTTCCTAAGCAGAATGGGGCTTTGGAACCCGATTCCCTTTGCTGCTGGCATAAATGACTGAAGTCTGTGCAAAGCAGCTCGGAAGTTTTCAGTGCCACCACATTCTGTGAAGCTCTACATGGAATTACATTTCTGCTGCAGATCAGCTTTACATTAAGTTATTTTTATATACTTGATGCCTGATTTCATGATATTACTCTTAAATGTTTCACAGAAAGCCAGAATGACTCTGCTGTTGCGCCCCATGAAAGATGCATTATTTATATGGCACAAATACAGGTGGCACTTTACAAAATAAGTCCAAAACCAGCATTTTTATCCTTTAAGATCATATGCACAAGCAAGATCCTTAGTCATCTTATGAAATAATCTAGAAGTATATGGAGATGTCAGAGTCAGATTTTGCCTGTGGTTAGAGCCCAGAAGGTCTGTGACTTGAGAAATTCCGTGTTCGATGTAGAAGTGGTACCTGAACAGTACCTGCGTGGTGAAAGCACGTGGATAAACCTCTGCATTGGAATCCTCTCGAAACGTTTTAGCTCCTGCTATTTCTACCAGTGCTGGGAGAGGTGATTCAGAGTGCTCACAGTGTGCCCTAAAAACGCGACTTCCTTTCAACATCCTGCTTTTTCACAGCGTATGAAGTAAGTAGCTTAGCCTGCAGTTACTTTGTTCCCAATCTCTTGTGAAGGGACTGTAAGCATGAGTGAGCAAAAGAAAAACAAGACAGCAAGTAGAAATGGAGTAAACTACTGCAAGTGTGATCTTTTCACATCCTTTGTTCCAGGGCCTGTTTGTCATTTCACGTCACAAGTACTGTAACTGGGCTGAGTTGATGGCCTGGCTTGTAGCATGGAGAGCTGGTGCAAGGTCTAAAAGAAGGACTTTTGTCCTTGGGCAGAGGCTGGCAGCTTCCTTGAGGCGGATATTTCACCCCAGCAATGGAAGTGGGAGAGCCCATAGTTTATTGCAGAGCATTTGGGATTCAACAGGAGTACAGTGGCTGTACAGAGAATAGTCCTGCCCTGTTAAAATGCCACTCCTGGGATTAAAGGAGCTATGGTCTAGGCTGGCTGCATCACCTAGGACATTCCTTTTCATCCTGTGGGTACTTCTCTGGTCGTGCCTGTCCTGGCTGCTGAGGGGGCTGGTGAGGAATGAAGCAGTATTTACCAACCTCTTTCATATCCCTTGATGGAAACTGGACTGTAAAAATTTTATGCTGTTTAAAGTGATGGTGTTACTTAAGGATAATAGCAGCAAGTGCTACGCAGTTGCTACCGAGTGATTTCACTCCCTGCTGGTAGCTGCCCTGTTGCTCACTCACAAGCCCGTGTTCCAGCTGACGGGGCCATGTGGACAGGGAGAGGCCACTCTGCTCCCTTACCTGCTGTGCTAGCATGGAGACAGATGAACTTCAGTGGTAATTTATAAATCCTCTGAAGTCTCTGTTTCCTTTTGCTGGTTGGCAGCAGCTGTTGATGTTAATAGTGGCCTGTGTGGATGTGCTGTCTGCATTACCTGTATGAAGTGTTAAAGCAATATGAGTGATGGGCCAGTTAGTCACCTGGAGATTAAAAGACTCACAGCAATAAACTTGTGAAGTTCGATATGTGGGTGGATATCAATCGACTTGTTGATTTAAAATAAAAATGAACTGCAGAGTTAAAATGCAAGCTGAATCCATCACAGATGTCTGTGCTGAGGAGCTTCCAGCCAGGTTTGTCAGGGAGGGATCATCTGTCATCACTGCTCTGCTCAGACAAAAGTACCCTCTTATTTTAAACAATTCTGTTCTCTGAGATTTTGTGGCACATCTCGGTTGCCCAAATCTCTCTCAAAATTATTTCACTGGAAATCCTAACGCAGCCCCTGAGGTGCAGGGAGTACGGTGTCTCAGTGTCTTGTGTCCTGTTTGTCCGGTGAGAGAAATGTGAGCTATTACCAGATCAGAGGGTACCGTTTCCAGCTGTTCTGTGTTTGCTGCAGCGCGGCAGCGGGTCGGGCTCTCTGGTGGAGGTGCTGTGGGATGGGTCGTTCCAGGCTACCTGCAGAATTTCACAGAAACTTCTTCAACAAAGTCACTGAGCCTCTGCCCGGCATCTCCTGCTGACTGACCAGTGGGGGAATTTAGCTCACATCTGAAATGAGCCCCACTTTTTAAATTGACCCTATGGTTTTCCTGTGGGATTTGCTAGCTAGATCTCCTGTATTGTCTGGAGTAATGTGGCTGAAACAGAAGAAGAAAGATAACTATATTAGAGCTAGCTGTGCATTAAGTCATGGTTTGACCCAGTATCCTAGAGCAGATCTGCTTGAAAGTTCAAGAAAATCCTTACGCTGTTTTGTAACAGCACTTGCACTTATCACCCCGTGTCTGTAGAGTCAGTTCAAATTAGGAACTTAGGCATCCTCCAAAAAGCAGTGCAGCCTGTCTGTTTTGAAACGTCTTGCTCCTAAATATTTTTAAATTAACTCTAGTAATCAGTGTTTTGTCTTGTATCACCTTGTGTTATAATTTCAGAGCGCAAAAGCTCCTTTCCCTTAGCTGTGTTGGATGTACCTTTACGGTTTGAAGACACAGAGTAGGTAACATTTTTGTCTACCAGGGCTTTCTGTGCCAGAGGGGAGCTGCTGAACTTTCAATGTTGCTTATAATAGAAACAATTTAAGGCTTGGGTTTTAGTGATTTAGAATCATTATTAGGGGTTTGTTGGTGGTTTTTTTTTTTCAAATTCTCCCTCTCCCCTGCCCCCCAACACATTATTTTATCTATAAAACTTAAGAGAAATATCAAACACTCTGATTTTGGAGGTTATCTGAGACATTTTTTGGCTTACTGTGGAATTGTGAGGTATTGTAGGTCCTACAGAACTCATTCCAAAAGCAGGCATCGCTTCCTGGCTGTACATGGAACATGGTGCTGGTGCCCAGAGAAGGCATGTGGGTACCATCTGCAAGGTTTGGTTTCACCCCAGTCACTTATAGCATGATTCAGCAAAGCTCATCCCTGCTTTTAAGCACAAATAGTTTTCTGGCAGTCTTCAGGGCTCAAAAGCTGGAATTTAGGAAGAAATGCAAGTATCTTGTTGAAAAAGTAGCAAGGAAAAAAAAAAGATTATTCCTATGCTCTGATAATAATACACTCGCTATAAAACCTGTTCCTATACCCACGACGAATCATTTCAGGGGAACACTGTGCTGTTGAAATAATTCTGGTTAACTAAAAACTATTATTAGTGACAATCACGTAGGACAAAGAAGTAATTTCGACAAAATGAAAGGACACGAATTATGAGATGTTATAACTGCTGAGAAAGCTGTTTTCTGTGAAGGGAGTCAACAGAAGTTATTGTGCCCAAAAGGCAGGAAAAGCACCTGAATGTTTAACTAAGTGAGACTTCTCGAGACTCTTTTTCGACAGCTGACTTTGCTGTGCTGGTCTGGAAGGTTGTGATGGGATGTTGGAATGGATGTTTGGCATCTTTGACTAGTTTTAGAGTTAGTACCTGTCCGTATTTAAGTGATTTTGACCATTGTTCACATGAAATAATTAGTCTTGTGGAGTTACAGGGAGTTCCTAATCATACTACATTGTTGAAAAGCTGTATGCAGTTCTCAGTTACTGTTTTTTACTTTTTAAGACTGGAGAACTGGAGAATTTTACAGACTTTGGCTGATAAATCAATAAAATACTCGTCTGAGTCATTCTTTGGAGAAACTGAAACCGCAGCTGACTGATCTGAATTGCAGTAACGCAGTCGGGACACGAGAGTTTGAACTCTGACTCAGACAAAAATTGCCAGCCTCTTTGTTTCGGGGGAGTGGTTTTAAGCTGAAAGAGGGTAGATGTAGACTGGACATTAGGGAGAAATTCTTTACTGGGAGGTGGTCAGACACTGGCCCAGGTTGCCCAGGGAAGCTGTGGGTGCCCCCTCCCTGGCAGTGCCCAAGGCCAGGTTGGATGGGGCTTTGAGCAACCTGGGCTGGTGGAGGTGTCCCTGCCCATGGGGGTTGGACTGGATGAGCTTTAAGGTCCCCTCCAACCCAAACCATTCTGTGATTCTTAGGCCTGCAGGTGATGGAGATGCTGGTCTTGCCATGTATTTAAGAAAGAGGTGCCTCCAGGAGAGGCGTGTTAATGTGCTGTGGCATTGGGCTCCTTCCCGACATGGGAAGGACATCAGCCCATGGCGTTCCTGCCAGCTGCGGGTGTCTCTGGAGAGCTCTGGTCCTGCTCTGCATGGGAGATCTGACAAGATACAGCACAAAGTGGTGTAGCTTCAGGCATTTCTCCAGCATTTTTTTCTCTCTCTGTAACATCAAATTGGTTCTAGCATAGCAATCCCTCAAGATGGGCCAGGCTCACACAGCATTTCCATGTGTTCTGCGTCGGTCTTGTGTCCAAGAAGATTTCTCATTTCAGGGAGGACCGGTACATTCAGTTGACATTTTTAGCTCTCTGCCTTTCTTCCCCTTGGAAGACACCAGTGTAGTAGATCATTAATCTGGAGAACTGAAGAGACCTTTCCTTCTTTGTTTTTTTTTTTTTTCCTCTTTTAAATACAGAAAGAATCAGATGACCAAGTTTTGAGTATTTTAGCTTGAGTTTTGCAGTGCTCACTTGTTTCCTTGGAATGAAGAACTTGTAAGGAAGTTATTTGAAAGCTTCCTCCTCCCACTGTGATTAGAGTGTTTGCCATCCTAATGCTCTAATGTGGTGCCTTTGAAGATATCTTTTAAACGCAGGTGGTCACAGTTGAAGCACCTGGATGTGACTACCCATGGGGTACAGTTGAACATAGTTTCTTGTTTCTTTCTTACTGCATTCTCAATTTTTATATTTTTTGAGTAAAAGAAAAAAAATCTGTTACAGAGTAGGGCCAGGGCGCCCTCACAACCACGGGAGAGTTGAAGGTGCGTCCAGTTGGCAGTTTGTCTCCATTGGCTCTGTGTGGAGGGTGGGCTCGCAAAGACTGGTTTGGAAGTCAACATCTAACCTAGGGGAGGTGGGTTTCCCCAGTGATTATGCTATCTAAATTGTAAAATACAGGCATTGGTCAGGTTTGAATGGAATGCACTCACTCAGCGGTAACTTTTGCATCATCCAGTTCAGTAATTCACCGTGCACTGCCTGTTAACTTCTCTGTAGGTTTAAGAAGGGGAGATATGTGTACGACATAGATGTTTTTACTGTTTCTTTTCATTGTACGCTTCGCCTTCAAATACTTGTGCCTAACATGCTAATAAGCTGGAAATTAATACCTTCACAGTGAACAAGGTGAGTCTGGCTGTATCCAACGATAATGCTCTTCGTGTGTTTACTGACAATTTGGTCTCACAAACAGAACCGTTGATATTTGCTGAGACTGGGTCCTGTTACACAGGCAGGGAAGCACAGTTCAACACGCCTTTCATTTGTTTCAAGTGTGAAAATTTCCGGGCCAGTAAGGATGTGTACCACAGCAGTTCACTGTCAGATATGGTGACAACACCACTCAGACCTGTGCACGATGACGTCTTCTGGAGCATGAGTCAAAATGAAGAACAACCCCCAAAGGTACGTGAAGCTTGCGCTGTTAATCACGCTCCCCTCAGTTTCCCTGCGATGTGTAGGACCCATCCTCTGGTCTTGATGAAACTCGGTAAAAATCTCGTTGCTTGTACGTTAACTGGGTCTCAGTAATTTAGAAACTAAGATAAAAAATTATAAGCAGGTCAGTTTTCTGTATGAGTTTCTGTGTGTATATATTATCTGCAAACGCAGATACACTTCTTTTGTTAGGCCAGCTATTTGTTCCTGCCTTTTCTAACAGAATTTCTGAGAAAAAGGGCAGGATTATTTATGCAGGGATGTGTATGTGTATGCATGCATGTACCTGTTTTATTAATTTGGTATTAATCATTGAGGTGTGTTCCCCAGCCCTTTGGTAGCAACATAAAGTAATCCACCACCTAGGGAAAGCTGCATTAAGTGACTGCAGATGCACTTCCCTGTCTGCTTTAAATGTTGACCCTTTAAATACCGACTCTAGGTGAAGGTGCAAACCACTTGCAGTCTGCACTCTGATAGATTGCATGGCCCTGGAGCAAATTGGAGCACCCGCTGCTGACTTGCATCCTGCAGTGTTGATATCATGGAAGATCTCTCTGCGTGTCCCACTGAAGCGTTATTAATTTATGTTGGTTAATCTTATTTTTGCGTTGGTACAGGATGAGCGTTAGGTTTGTTAACTGAGTCTGAAAAATCAGTAGCAGACTTAAAACATTTGATTAAATCCTTAAGGTTCCAGAAAGGACAACGTCTAAATTTTACAGCAGGGATCAGCCTGGCCATCAGAGATGCCCTTCAAGGTAAGCTCTTAAGTGTTTTATGCTTATACTAACACTGATGTGTTGTCAATAGGAAAATTGAAGCAAATTTGTTAAAAACAAAGTCATAACTTCAGTAACACCAGAACTGACGTGGGTTCATACCTCATTTAATAGCAGTTACCATTATTTTGTCTTTTGAGTCAGTTCACCCACAAAAACAACTGACCAAACTTCCCGATCTTAAACCTGAAGGAGGTGTCTAAGCCAGCTTCCTTCTGATGATTGACATAACTGATATAGAGAGAAACAAGCCTCTTGTAGATCTCCTCCTCTTTTTCAAGCAACATAAACTTCTGGCTTCTGCTGGAAAGCAGCTTCTGACATGTAAGGGCTGTTCCATCTGTAATAATTTCTGCAATGAGTTGTTTCATTTGGGCCAGCCGGTTTGACGCTCCTGAGCGGGTTGCATGCAAGTTGTGCGTCCATTTCTCAGTTAACAGGCAGCGCGTTGTGCAGGTTTTTCACCTCTTATGATTTGGTGATGCTGTACTTGCCAACTTCACATCAGACTAAATGGCTGCTGAAGGTGCAGGTTACATGGGACCCAAGCCGTTTGGCACCGATGGTGGCACGTGGGAGTGGTGCTGCTCAGGGCAGCCTGGATGCTTTTGCTCTACATCAGCACCAGTGCCATTGGTCTCAAAGGGGAGTAGGTGCCTGGATGCTTTGGCCTGTCCCCAACTCCTTGTATAGGCACTTAAAGCTTGCAAAGCTTGTGCCTGTGGCTTTGTTTTGCCTGGTTTAGCTTGAACAGGCCAATATGCTGTCTGTAGATGTATTGTGACTATTTTGGCAGTCTGCCCTTCAGGCTACTGTGCTTTTTCCATATCCCAGGATAAAAGACCAAGGATGCAAAGAGCTCGGCCATAAGGGGCAGCCCCCACAGGATGTCTAATCAGGGAACATAATGCTGTGAGAAACAAGGGTTGGAGAGATTTGAAAGGGAAGTAGGTTTAGCTGACATAACAAAATAATGTGCAGCACTTCTGATGAGCCAGAGTCAGAAACATCATCTGAAATGACTTTCAAGTGAAGTCAAGCCCTAAATACTCTCTACTTGGGAATTATAGAAGGCAAAACGGAAAAGAAACCTGCAAGTAAACCGCAGTGTTACAAGTGACTGGCTTCTGAGCCTGGGTTTCTGGGTGAGCCACTGTTTTACTTCCTAAGCTTGGCAACTTGTTTTACTGCCCAACTTGTTCCTTTCTCCATTGAGAAGTGGGTGTTGGTGGAGCAGGTGTCTTTATGTGTAAAACTCATGAGATTTTGGAGTCCTGGGTGACACAGATGTGAAGAGGCCAAGGGAGAAGTACCTATAGTGGGATGTTTTGTAATTATTTGGGAATCTCTGTAATCTCCCACAATAACTGCCCAGAGGAAACTGTTCCCTCCATCATCTTCTCTCACTACTGGGTGGCCCTGCTTGGAGCAGCAATGGATACAACTTTTTTGTTTATCAAGAGGATTATTTCATACAGGAACAGCAGGGAACTCGATTCAGTAGCCAGGGAGGTCCATTCCAGTCTGTGTTCCTGCATGCAAGATTGTCTGATCTGCTTTTTGTCTTTGTTTAGTAACAGTCATCAGTCGTCCCCTGGGGGACACGCACTGAAGCTGAGCAGCAGCAGCAGCACTCCTGGCAACAAGCAGTGGGAGATGGGATCTCATCGGAGCAGTCAGGCAACTGCAGGTGATTCCCAAGTCAAAGATTCATCAGCCAAAAATGTGCAGAATTCCTATCACGTGAAGCAGGCTCCTGCAGGATGTCCAGTGCTGCATCGCAAATGGGATATTTATTTTAACAATGTCTTCTGGTGATATGCTTTTGAAAGCCCTCTGAGTTTTAAGGTTCCATGTTGCTAAAATATAAACACTTCCTCTTTTGAGTCAAAAAGCGACTGTGAACATATTTCCATATAGAAAATCTGATTTGCCTCAATTAAGGGTTGAAAAAAATCGGTTCTGTCGCACTTAGTGACACCGCTGAAACTCAGCAGAGCCAGCATTACAGACATCCAGATGTAATTCAGTTCTGATGTTCACCTCTTGGCATTTTCTGCATAACCGTATGCTGCTGTTTTGCGTTGCCCCCTGATGAGGTGATACAGAGGAGCAGTTGCTGCACACCGGTGTTTCTGCACTCTAGTAACGTCGTGGCTGAAGGAAGCCCAAGACTCTCTGTACAGCACCTTATGAAACGTTCCTCCAGTATTCTTTTATTTGCAGAAAGATTGTGGTACTGAAAACAAAAAACAAGGCAAAAGAAGTTAGAAAGAACAGATAGCCTCATCCAGTTTAAGCAAATTGCAACTTTGTCAGGTTTCTTATTGCCACTGGTGGTGGTGTAGGAATGCAGTGGGCTCGCTTGTGGTTGTCCATTTTTTACAGTACAGATCTTGGTTTAAGGCTCAGGGCAAGCCCAGGGAGCAGGATTTTCTCTCTGTTGTCCCCTACCCTCCCAGGGGAGGCTTAAAAAAAAAGGGAATAGAGAAAAAGATGCTTCACACAAGGCTGGAAGTTAAGACTGTAACAAGTTTAATGAAAATAACAGGGGAAAGGAAAAGGGAATTAACAAGGGACAAAGGATATTTAACTCTGGATATTAACAAAATTAACAAACTCTGGATATTAACAAAACCCGATCCCAGCAGTCCCCAGTGGCAGTGTCTGAGCAGGGCCTCGGCACCAGGGACCGCAGTGGTGCTGGGAGCGGGTGGTGGTGGATGCTGCCAACACGTGGAGCTAGGCCCAGCCGTCCCAAGGTGCACAGGAAGCAGCCCAGGAAGCCAGGAAAAGCCCGTGAAAACCTCGGGCTTCCTCGGTTTTTTACAGACTGTGGCCAGAAAGGAGAGGGAACAGCACTGATCTGTGACCCCCCAGGGTCCTACAGACACCCCCTGTCCTTCCCTTTCAGGCTGGTAACCTTTAAACCATAACAGTTCCTGAGGCATGACCTGAGATTCTGGCAGATAGGGAAACAGAGCAGGAGTGGACAGCTTTGTTCCTCTCTTGTTATTCCGAAGGGCGTTTTCGGTGGGACAACTGTAGGGCAGTTTCTTGTGCAGCAACTTGCAAAGCAGTGGTGTGTTACAACACTTCGCCTCAAGCTTGACTACTAAAGATGGGGGACATGGGCAGTCACACCCATTTCGAAGCAGGGTGGATGCTAAAAACGTTCTGAAACCACACCAGTGAGCTTCTGAGGTCATTTATTTTTAAGGTGGGGTGCACATTGTTAATTTGCAAACCCTTGATAAATGAAGAGCAAATTGTTTATTCATTAACTGACACAATCAAGCCAGTTTTGCTTTCACTAACTACACAGAATATGAAGCTGTGCTACAGGAGAAGTCAAAGCGCACTTTAAAATGCTTGGCTTTTGTTTGGTTTTGCTCTTATGTCATTTTACGTTTTGGTAGCGGGGTAGTGATGAACGGTGCAGCAGCACAGCTCAGCTTTGCAGTGTCTGCGTGATGTGTAACTCCTGTGCTATTTTGGCATGGGGAATTGAAAAACCTCACCAGCAATGGAAAGAATAGAAAACCTCCCTTGTGGTTTAAACTGTCTCCTTGGGTTGTTAAGTGTCATTAAATTACGGCTAGTTCTGGCATATGGTGTTCCAGAAAGAGTTTGTTGCTTTCCCAAACCCACAGGGATAATGAACTGGGGAGGAAAGGGCTATAAATACTTTAATGCTGATACTTCTGCTGAGTTGCTTAGACACTCATGGACCAGTAAGGAATTCTGAATTGTAAAAGCTCTGCAAAATGCACGAAGATGTGAAGCCACTGTGATAAAACCATCTAAATTACCAGACACAAATCCCAATGGGTGTGAGCTTGAATTCTCCCCGCTTAACTTGCAAGGGGTCCTCCTGGTAGCAGTGGGATAGTGATGGGAGAGATTGCTGAACGAGGTAGACACTGAGCTGGCTGGTGTGTCCCAGGGGCAGCGTGAGGGCACATCTGCTCTCCCTCCTTTCACTGCTATCAGGAATTGTGTGCAGAAGGCAGCACCTCTTCAAGGCTGCTTTGGCTCTTCCCAGGTAGTTCTGTGGGCAGTGTGGGGCATCGAAAGGGAAGATTTGCTTAATTTACTTGCAGGCATCCCTCCTGAGATGGCATCAGCGTGTGCAGGTGGACTCCAGCTCCTCTGGTCCTATTTGCTTGGGTGTTCAATAGCTGTGCAAGCATGGAGGCACTTGTAGGTCTCCGAGGTCCCGAGTTGGCCCGCAGCAGGGGCCAGTTGTCTCTGCCAAATTGAAGGCTGTTTTTACCTGCTTCCCCACAGCCTGGAGTGGAAGTGGAGCTGAGAACCGACACTGTGTGTGCCCCACGGGAAGCAGGGACTGGAAAATGGTTCTCTTTGTGCTTTTAGCTTGACCCCATGCTCATGAGCAGAGTTCAGTGCAGCTGTTTGCCCCCAGCCCAGTTGGGTTTAGAGAATCAGATCCTTGAGACTGTTTTTGTGCAACAGTTTTATGAAGGCCAAATCTTAGCACCACATCTGTTTGCTCATGAAAATGTGCATTGGAGGCCCAGGCTCCTCTCCCTGACCCCCGCCTGCAGTCACAGGAATACAGCAGGGTGGCACCTTCAGTGCTGGAATATACCCAGCAGTTGGTGATACGATGGGCCGTCTTCCTTCAAGAAGAGGATCAGAGGGAGGGATGCCCTCACCCTTTTCCCTTGCACACTGCTTTCCAGTCCATAAAACTGTTGCTGGTGCACAGTGGAAGTACATTGCCAAGGCTTTGGTCTTTTTTGTCTTACTCTTGCAGAATTAAACCGCACCAGTGTCAACTTATATACATAATATTGTGGCATCTGGAACCACTGGGAAACAAGCAAAAAGATTTCCCTTTGCAACAGAGAGAAAAAAGACATTTGTCAGCAGAGGCTGCTGTGGGTGGTGGCTGTGTGCTGGTGTTACTGGTTCCCCCTCTCACTCTGCTGCATGTGCATTTAAAAAAAAAAGAAACTTCTTTTTTTCTTTTTTCAGGGAATCCAGGATCAGCCAGGGAAGAGGACACTTCACCCCAGAACCACTTGCAGCTGCATAAGAAGTCTGAAAAAGTTTCTCATCCAGGCCGGGTTGCAGTAGGTTCCTTTAAATCCTGAACAAAAGATTGGGTCTGTTCATAGTTTTCACTGAGGACTTGTCTGTGCTGACAGCTCCTCTGTTGGTGTTTGAGTTTGCTGGCTGTGAGTCCACCCGAGAGGCTGCGTGGGACTGGTTTGAGCTTACTGCTGCAGTCATGTATCTCAGCAGTTTTCGGTCCAGGTGTGACTTGTGTCCAGCTCTTATTGTCAGCAGAGAGTTCGGTTTTCCTGAACCTGCCTGATCGTAAATCTTCAGAAAGGAAGGGTATGTCTTTAGTATTTCAGCAAGTCATCGATCACTTGTCACGCAACCCAGACGTCAAGACCATGGCTGTGGCTTGTGCAGATATCCCATGTGTAACTGCCTGGAACCTGTGGTATCAGGCTGTAACACACCCAGGGCTGTCCTGGCCCTCCATTCCTTGACGTGCCACTGATGGGAAGGATGATTGCTACTCCTCTGTCCTATTTACCGAGGCATTTCTTTTCTTTGGTGGTGTTTTTGACAGGGGAGGGGAGTGGAGGGGATGCCTGTCAGACAACTGGAGCTCTCAGTGCCTTGTGCAAGAACTTGTCAAGTTTTAAAAGTTTGTGGGATGGTTGTAATTGTAAAACTTCTCAGGCAGTCCTGGGTGGCTCCAGGGGAGGCAGGGCAGGGTGGCAGGGGACAGCTGTGGCTTACTGGAGTCCTCCATTCCTCCTGGCTTCTCAGGGACAGGAGGTTTGAGGAGGACTCCGTGTTTTGGCCATTGCTAATGACACAGGAGGACTGGGGTGTCTGACAGCCATGGCTGAGTTGGTGTTGCCTTTCCTGCCCCAGGGCGCTTCATAGCCAGCGTGGCTCAGCTGGGCCTTGGGGCAGCCCAGGGCTGGAAGGAGTTCAAGCCAGTGCAATCCTTTAGTCCTGGAGCAGAGCACTCCTCTTCTTGTACAAAAAATGACGTAGTTCTGTGCTCCTGTGGAGTGTGAAGATTGAGCCATAAATGTTTGAGATCCAAAATAACATGCTGACTAAAGCTATTCACCTTTCGGCTTTTAGGAAAATTTGGCTTAGGACACGTTCCTGTGTGAGATACCCACTGGTGATGGACCAACAAGAGCATCAACTTCCTAATAAAGCTTTTTTGGTGTGGAAGTGACAATAGCTGTATTTGCTGGGACAGTAAAATACTGCACATGCTGTTTAGTGATGAGAAAATAAAAAAATCAACTGAGTTTTCTTTGCTCAGAGTCCAGGCTACTTCACCAAGGGGAAGGACAGTGCCAACTCGTTGTTGAAAGCAGCAGACTATTCCTCATCAAGTGACGAAGCCTGCAGCAGTGATGAAGATGACATGAACCACGCAAGGTTGGCTTGATTTTTATTGTTTTTTTTAAATTATTACTTGCCTTCTTTTTATTACACACTTCTAAATATGTGGAAAAAAGTCGGCGTACATTAATGCTACCTCCCCTCTGAAGTTACTATCAGTCATTGGTGTCAGCTGTAATTAAGCAGTTTAATCGCCCTGTAGTGAACTCCCCGGGGTAAATGTTTGCTCCATCAGATGGATGCAGTGTAATAAAGCTTTGGTGACTTGCTGCCCTGGGACAATGAGGAAATGTCTCGTTTTAACTGAATACCAATAGGTGGTGCTTTTATAGACATTACTTCACATTGATCTAGGTTTAAATGGAGTTTTTGAAAGAAAAAAGGAGAGGGAAAGAAAAACATACACCTTTGTGCTAAACACAAGTTACAGTGAAAAAAGCAAGGCAGCCATGAGCTTTGTATTCAGGCAGTCTGTTCACTCTGGGAGGAATAATTACCACTGAAAAGCTCGTTTCTTTACCACGCTGTTTCTGAGGAGGGGATAGTGTAAGCAGGATTTGGTTTTGTAAAATGTGCCGGTTTTTTGAATGCCGTTCTTTTGCACGATTGCTGTGGTTGCCAGGTGATGCTGTGGCTTGTACCAAGCTGATCTCACCCGAACTGTTTCTCTCCAGCTTTCCAGTTTCTCTTGCTGATTTTGTGACTGACATCTTGTGGTGTTTTACCTGTCGTGCAAAATGGACATTCCGCTGAGAAATAACGGAGCATGAATATCTTGCTGGTCCGAGTGAGAGAGAGTCAAGGGATCAGTTGGCCAGCCCTGCTGTTTGCAAATAGAATTAGTATTTTTAGTACTGAAGAATGAAAGTTCTAGTATTCCTGCAAAGAAACCAGTTTAGTTCAAGTTCTGGGCTTTCCTTTGAAGTGCATCACAGGGCCGCAGAGCTCTCTGGGATGGGGCTCTCACTCTTCTGACGTGGTTGCATGTGCAGCTTTGTCAGCTTTCGGGAGGGGATGCACAGAGTTATGGTACTGCTGGCACTGTTGGCTGCTGCCTTGGCCTGGTACCAGGCTTTTCCCCTGTGCTGCTCTGAAGAAGGTCGAGGTTTTGCGCCTGCTTGTGCTCCTGCTTTGCACTTTGGAAGTTCGTTTTCAAAGCCGAGAGATGAAGAGGGAGAATGTTAAAAATCTTGCAGCTTACTCAGTGCACCTGAAAGATCTGTCTTTTTACTGCAATGCCTTTATTTTCTTACTGTTCCTCTTCCAAACCACCTTATTCTGATCTGTAAGAAGTTTTACTCACTCTGAGTCATAGAATTTATCCTAGACCTCAGAAAGGCTCTACATAAAAATACGGATTTGCCCTGTAGCAGTGCCTTTGCTGTGTAAGTCTTAGATTGCTGCAATCCTTGCAGGCTGTAATGATTTGGAGGAGTGGTATCGCTGCCTTTGGAGATCTGCGTGTGTTATCTGCATCTCCTGTGTGTGTGAGACCCAGCACTCCTCCAGAGAAGTGGAGTTAGCAGGGTGATCCCTGTCCCGTTTGCCTTCCTGTGCAGACAGCCACCGCAGGAACTCCTGTAAAGTCACAAGTGTAATCTCGTCTGTTCACAAAGTCCCTTCACCTCGGCTGAATGTTGTTTGTGTTAAAAGAGAGATACTTTGGGAAATAGATCCTGGCTCCTGTGAAGTAAATAGCAAAAAGGATAGTTATCTGAATGAAGGCAGCAGCCAGCATTGAAACTCTGCATGTTCTGGACACAGTGAAGGGATTTGTTTTTCTTGCTGGCTAAAGCCTGTGAATGCGGGATCTGAAGCCCCCTGCAGTCTGTAGGAGTGTTTCTGTGTGGCCTTCTGAGACGGCTTGAGCCAGGTTTTAGTTGGCTATAGAAGAAATCTGTGTCTTCTTGTTCTTGCCTGGGCTGTGGAACACCTTTTGATTTCTACGCTCCAGCTTTCATGGAGGTGCCCAGTAGGACCTGACTTGGGGCGAGTACGTACACAAGAGCTTTGTATTCTCTTGGACAAATCCTGTGAACCACCTTGAGGAAGCTCATTTCTGAGGAAGCCAGGACTGGGGCAGCTGTCTGTCACCAGTAACACAACTTCTGCTCTTGTTTCTCTTTTCAGTGAGATGAGCCAGAATTCCTCCTCACGCACACCAGGTTTTTGTTTTAAGGAAAGGACGTCAGTGTATGTGATCGAGCATCTGAGCTGCTTGTATAGCATGTCTGTTCCATCAGTGCTAATTTCTCCTTCTCTACCGAGAGTGCTTTCTCCTCCATTGCCTGCAGCATTCACAATCCCCCTAAAACACTGAGTTTCTTGGGACTCATTCTGTGTAGTTCAGTTTACTCTCTCTGCACTTTATATGCTGTTCCCTACCAAAACTTGAACGAGGTGCAGTTGTGCACGTGGCTAGGAATTACTTTCTCCCCCTAATGAGTGGGATGTTGACATAATTTAAGGTCAGCTGCTGCTTGCTTTCCTGTTAAGGACATGTCCTTGCACTCACCATTGGTTCTACTCCATATTTTGCCATTCCTCCTAAGTTTAGTATGCAAATATTTACCCCTCCTGTGGGCAGGAGCAACTTCTACTTCTTCACAGCCGTCTTCAGTTGGTGGTTGTCTCACCAAGCCACCTTTGTTATGGCATCGGACAGATTTAAAAACAAGCCCTTGCACTCTCCTACCAGTTGCGGCGTTGTGCTGTAGAGCCCTTCACACCAGCATCCTGAGTCTTGTTGGTTTTGTAATTACTGGAGAGGAAGCAGAAATGTAAAGGCTTCCATGGATTGCAGTAATAAATGAAGGGATAAAAATACGTAAGTGGAATAAATAAATAATGTGGGGTGGAAACGCGCAGAAATAGGGCCAGAGCCTGGCTGGCAGAAGTTGGAGGCAGTTCTACTTGGGTGAAGAAGTTTAAAATGCAAAGATACCACTGGTTGTGTAGGAAGTGATAGTATGCTCGAGTGCTGTGTTCAGTTGTGGGCCCCTCACTATAGGAAGGATGTTGAGATTCTGGAGCGTGTTCAGAGAAGAGCCACAAGGATGGGGAGGGCTCTGGAGAACAAGCCTGATGAGGAGCGGCTGAGGGAACTGGGCTTGTTTAGCCTGGAGAAGAGAAGGCTGAGGGGAGACCTCATCACCACCTACAACTGCCTCAAGGGAGCTTGGAGAGAGGTGGGTGCTGGGCTCTTCTCCCAGGTGATGGGGGATAGAATAAGGTGAAACGGCACCAAGCTGTGCCAAGGGAGGTTCAGGTTAGAGATAAGGAGGAAGTTCTTTACTGAGAGGGTCGTCAGAAGCTGGCACAGGCTGCCCAGGGAGGTGGTGGAGTCACCATCCCTGGATGTGTTTAAAGAGCGGGTAGATGAGGTACTTAGGGATATGGTTTAGGGGGTAGACAGGAGCGGTTGGACGTGATGATCTCAGAGGGCTTTTCCAACCGAGCGGTTCTGTGATTCTGTGATATGCTGGGCTATATCAAAGAAGATGCTTGCCTTGCTGTTACTTTTATTTAAGTATCTGCTTTTGGTCGCTGTTGAAGACAGGACACTGTGCTAGGTGGGCTTTTGGCCCCTGCCAGCCCAGCAGCTCTTACGTCCTCTTGTCTCTGCGTGCACCAGGCAACATTTCCTTTGCTGCTCTGTACATGAGGCGAGGATGTCTGTGTCTCGGCTGTATCAAAGAAGATGCTTGCCTTGTTGTTACTTTTATTTAAGTATCTGCTTTTGGTCGCTGTTGAAGACAGGACACTGTGCTAGGTGGGCTTTTGGCCCCTGCCAGCCCAGCAGCTCTTACGTCCTCTTGTCTCTGCGTGCACCAGGCAACATTTCCTTTGCTGCTCTGTACATGAGGCGAGGATGTCTGTGTCTCAGGGCCTGATGCTCACTGTGAAATTCCAGTGCTGCCTGTCCCAGCAGGCACTGGCAGAGGTACCACCATAGATGCTCTTTGGAGAGCAGAGTGGCCCGTACCCGCACCCCGCAGCGCAGTGCACAGGAGGACACAGGAGAAGTTCTCAGGCACTTCTCAAAGGCCGGCTTGAGGGACCAGCTCTACCTGCCCGAGCTATGCAGTGTCTGAAGAAGTGCAGGGAGAGGAGGGGGTGGTCTCCATGGAGGTGGGGAGAGCTTCCTGTTGCGTGTGAGTGATCCTCAGGCTTGAGTCCGTTTGGGTCCACCCACAGACTGACCAGCTTGCTTCTGTACAAGATCCCGTAGGTGTAACTAGTGGATGTTAGTGATGCTCACTTTTGAATGCGTATGAGGAGGGGTTTGCTTTTTGGGTTTCGAGCTCTCTTTTTATTTCCCCTGAAGTAGTTTTGTTCATTAATTGGAGTTTGTTACCAGGCAACTGCGAAGCAGCAGAGTGGCAGATTTCTCAAGGACGAGAGTCCCAGATGGAATTGAACTGAAACCCCAGAGCGCTGTTGCGGAACAGAAGGTAATTTGGCCATTTGTAAGGGGGTGGTACAGTGGGGAGGAGGGAGATCGTTAATGTGCGTGATAAACGCTGTCTCCATTTCTTCTCAGCAGCATTTTCACTCTGAAGTCCTGCTCTATCATTGCAAATTACAGCTGTAAGCCTTGAAAAAATGTATAGTTTCAGGTTCTGTGCTCTCTGTAAAAATGCTTACGTTTAGGCACGAATTTGTGCTCCTTTATCTGTCCTTGTTATTGACCTGGTGGTTTCTGATGTCAGTGTTCTTGAAGGCACTGGGCAGGCTGCAAAAAACAGTACTGTTTGTTGTCGGTGTGCGTTGTTACTGTTTCTGAAAATCTTGACTGTTTTTATTCCAGTTTAAAGAGAGCCATCTCTTACTACTTGAAATACCAGAAGAGGGGGAAAACACTTCATCTCTCGCTGCTGGCTTAGCAGAAATATGTGTCTTCTCCTATGTTAAGTTGTGGTTCCTTCCTTGCCAGCTGTAGTTTCTAGTAGAGACTTCAAGTCAGGTGGATTTTCCCCTGTGATAAATATTAGTGCAGAAAAGATGAAGACGTACAAAGCAGAACAATGCTCTTTGTGGTTGAAAACAGACAAAAAATACGGTAACAAGACTCTCACTCAGCGTCAGAGCACTTCTCACACATCACTGAGTGTACTCCTGTTTCACAGATAAGGAAAATAAATCGCTGTGAAGCTGGTGTTTTTCCCAGTGCTGCTTACGTGAGCTGTGGCAGGGCTAGGAAGAAAAAGGGGTTTTCTTTACCTCTGGTGTGATTTCTAAGCACCAGAGCAGAGTGGCATCCTTCCTGACTGGGGAAGGAGTCCCACTTTGCTTTTGTCCCACCATCCTCAAGGAGAAAAGTCCCTGCTTCAGAGAAGAGCTCATAAATGGTGTATGGTGTGTATATATAATGGTGTATTACATACTGGCAAAACCAGTGTTCTTCTTGTGGCAGAACCAGCCCAGTGCTTTCCCTTTCCCCTGATATCCAGGCATTGGAAACAGGCTGCTTGAGGGAGAGGAGAAGGATGGAGTCTTCGAGGCCCAGACTGGGGATGGGGGTGGATGGAAAAGGGTGGAGGTCACATTTTCTGCTGGACTTGGGGAGGACAATGCGGGAAGGAGAAGACACAGATGGCTGTCAGCTCTCCTCACTCATCTCTCTGATGCCTCTTCCTCATGGAGAATCCCATCCATTCCTCCCACCACTGGTTCACCAACCACAGCCATCATGAGTCTTCACGACTTCTTCCAACGCCCCTTTCTCTGGCCCATCAGCACGAACTGGTTGGAAGTGGTCGGGGTGTCCCAAACTGCTCAGATAAAATGGGGAGTTGGTTCAGTTCAGCTGAATCTGACTCAAAACTGAACAAAAAAGCCCCGTGCTGCCTTCATTGCTAATCTCAAATACTGGTTTGGTTTGGTTTTTTTATAGTTCAATTAAAATGTAAAGTACTTAAAGCATCAATTTGAGTTCTGGTTAATTACTTGACTTTTAAAAGCCAAATCTCTTTCATTTAGAATTATCTACTACCTTTTTTTTTTCTTCATCTCTTGGCTGGCATTCAAAAAAACCTGCTCTTATTTCAGTAGGTCGTTTGTCAAGGCCAGTACAACGTACAGACTTGCCTTGACTTCACCCAGCCAGAAGCCACTCGAGTTTGGTGGTGCCTTTTGCTCCTGTGTAATTCAGGGGGAATTTTCTAGTGCAGCACTTGGCTCCTGTCACTCTCTGTGTTCCAGTGCCGATGGTGTTCAGGTCCCTCTTCATCTGGGGCACCGCTGGCTTTACACATCCACCTTTCTTCCTCTCAAAGCTTCTAGCTGTGTACTCCCAGAAACCGACCTTTGACTCTGCATTTTGTGCTGTCAGGGAGAGAGCTTGTGTGGTGCCTCACAACTTAGAGTTTACAATATTTCCTTGAAGCTGGTGGGATCCTGTGGGAGGATCTGCAGCACCAAACATCATTGCATGAGGAATGCTGATACTGGATCCTACTGAGTGTCATCATTCTAGAAGGAGATTTCTTAATTCAGTCAAGGGAAAGTAGCAGTGAAATGAAGGGAAAGGGCCTTTGAACTAAATGCAGGTCCAGAACTGGGAAGTACCTGCGTCTGACTGCGGTAGGTAGAGGTCTGATTTGTAATGCTAGGACAAGTCTCTTGACTCTATCTTAAGTGTCTCTGAGGATGAAGTTGCTTCTTTGTCTGGAGATGAGGAACATTTGTAGAGCACTTCAGGAGTGGAAGCCCGTCCTAATTAACGCGAATTCCATAGCATTAATGTGGAGTTTAACTGTGTGTTCTCATATGCAGGATCAGATTTTAGGGAAGCCAATCCCTAGCACTCAAGAAGGCCTCTGGAGCATAAACAACCAGAACTATCTTCTGCCAGATCTCCTCCAGCAAAGCCAAATTTCAGACTCCTCTGTGAACCCACCAAAAGTGCCCCTGACTGGCCAGGAACCTCAGAACAAGCTTCTGACTAAGGTAAGAGGTGAAGTACAGGTTGAATGAATTGTACCATCACTTTCCTCCAGCCTGTAGGAGCCTGAGATTGAGAGTCCTTTAACTTCATCTGTCCTGTCTCCTTTTATGATGAGATTTTTCACCACATCCCTTCTTTTCTTTAAAAGCTCCTGCTTTATCTAGGGGACGGATAAGAAATCTTGAGCCCCCAAACAGATTTTATTGTTCCACTTATTTGCCCCAATCTTCCTCTCTGCTCTCTTTACTTTCCTTCTTTTTTTCCTCCCCATTTACACAACTATAAGGGTTTGTACCCTCTGCTCCTTTGCCTGTTGTATCAGCAATGCAGCACTCTCATCTACCTCTGCTCGTTGTCCCTGGCTTTCCTACGTCCAAGCGTCAGGCTGGAGTGCCGAGGGGCCAGGGCAGCGTGTCTTGGCAGCCCCAGAGGGACCCCCAGCGCTGCTGTGAGCACAGGGGTCCCTTGGGGAGTCATCAGAGGCAGACAGCGGCTCTGTCAGGAGTCCCGTCCTGAACTGCCCCACTTGAGGCAACAGCGTCCTCTGTGCTGCTAAGAGATCTGAACAGCTCCCTGTTGCAGACAAGGCTGCAGAGAGTGGTGGACATGCTCTTCTTCTGGGGACTGGTTATTGCACTGCAGTGCCTGGCTGAGCATCCTCACACAACTCCCTGCTCCTCTTCTCTCACTGGATCTTTACCGTGTTAACTGCTCTAAAGCTGTTCCTCATGTCCAAGTATGCCACGTGCCACGTCTTCTGGACCTCAGAGGCACTGCGTTGCTGTTTGCTGTCTGCTCCTCTGGCATCCTCCTCCTGAAGCAGCTCTTGTTTTTCATTGTAGACCCCGTGCCCCGAAGGCACCACTTCAAAGAGCAGCACATCATCTACAACATCGTTTACTTCGTTCATAGACCCTAGACTTCTGCCTATCACCCCTCCCACCAGTCCAGTAGGACCCTCTTGTAGCTCTCGTGAGTATGCTTTACACTTCTCAGAAAATGTCACTGCTGGTTTCTTTTGTCCTGAGGGGCAGTGGGGAGGGCCTGTCACTTGGAAATAGAAACTGTCAGTAACTTCTCCAGAAACTGAAACTCCTCGTCGCTGTTGAACTGTCATTGTGCTGCTTTTGCCCTTCTTACAGATGTGGCTCTGCTTCTGTGTTACCATGGGGCTTACTGAGGAATGCCTGAGGAATTTTCCAGATGTGTTGTTTTTTCCCTCGGGCTCTGTAATGCTCCCAAGGTGTTTTCTCACCCCTCTGGGGTTTCTTTCATTCTGCTATAAACAGGTGAAATGTGAGATGCAGCCAAACACTCACATTTTTCATGTCTGTACATGTCTTTCCTTCTAGCATCTAGTGCAAAACCTGAGCCTGTCAGGAGAGAAAATGCAAGGAAGGGCTCCGTTGTCAACGTCAACCCGACCAACATCCGCCCGCAGAGTGACAGTCCAGAAATTCGTAAATACAAGAAGAAATTCAACTCGGAGGTCCTTTGTGCTGCTCTGTGGGGTGAGCTCAGGAGTGCTTGAGTGTGTGTGTGTGAAGGGAAGGCAGCAGCAGAGGCTGGCAGCGTGTGCCCAGCAGATTTCACAGCTGCATTGCACCTCTCCTGTCAGGAGGTCCCGGAGCGGATCACTGAGCAGATACCTGCGTCGCTCGCGTGACGCCTCCTTCCTGGGAGAAGATGGCAAACAGATGACTTGCAAGGGATTTTGAGCATCAGAATGAGACAATGTTTTGACCGGGCACCAAATTGAAACTGCACTTGTTAAAGAGCCAAAAGTTGCAAATGTTTTAGTAACTGATGCGGCTCATGATACTTAACTCTTGTCTAAGCTGCATACGAGTACAGCTGATCACACTGAGCCCTGACGTGGTGGTAATAATTCAAACCTGAAGCCTTTTGCTGTCATGCATGTCAGGTTTTCCAAGAATCTGAAGCAGGTCAGGCATCAGTCTGTGCAAAAGCTTGGCTTCCCTAATTCTTGCTGTCAGTGCTTACTCAGACCCTTGCTGGATCACCCCTATAACTGGGTCAGCTGCACATGGTATAAAAGCAAGATGAGTGTAGGCAGACCAGTGTTCAACAGCTGCAGACCTTGTCCCAGTCTCACACTAAGCTCCTGAGTTGTTTTGACTATCTTGCTACTTCAGACGCATTCTATGGGCCTTGCCCAGCCTTTTACTCCTCCTCGCTTTTTTGAGTCTGGAATGGAAAATGAATGAAGGAGATGAAACATTATCCAAAGGAAATGCAGATGTCCAGTTTACAGCTTCATAGACTTTGTGCGATACATGTTTGTACGAGTCCACGATTTCAAATTAAGAACAGAGCTGTGTGGCAAGGTCTGTAATTAAATGTGCATTAAGGCTGAAGAGCACCAGGTACTCATCAGAGCGTTGCTGGTAGCAGGAGGTTGCCTGTTACAGCAGGAGACCTCGTGTCGTTTCTTTCGAAGCTGCTGATTGGGAAATGTGGCTGTTGTGCCAGCCAAACACCATTTTTGACGTCCTCTGATGTCAGCAACCCACTGGAGCCTTCGCTTCCTTGGCAGCAGTTGGACTTCAGCTGGATTCACTCCTTTAATTTGAAAAGCTTTCTCACCAAACACAGGCTGTTTTTAAGCAAGCACTCCACTTCCTTACGACTTCTTCCCACAGGTTTGGTCCTACTCCGATTTGAGTGTTGTATTTGGGGAAACAGGGATATTCTTTTACTTGGTAGAGGCCCTGAGGTCGTTCCGTTGGATCTCCTGTGTTGCCAGTGGAGCGGTGCTGGACTTTGGCAGTGCTCACTGGCACTTTGGTGACCGGGGAAGTTCAAGTTCACAAAGCGTTTTCCTTTTTTAAAGATCAATATTGACTTCAGCAGAACTAATCATCCTTCAGGTTACGTAGGCATACAGTGTTCTGCTGGGTAAAAACTGAAATGGTGAGATCCCTTTTTATTTTTCTCTTCGTTTTTCTGGGGGGTCATCCACAGAGCAGCAGAGAAATTATCAGGTACCATTAGCGAGACTAAGTAAGAGCCAGTTCTCAAAGCAATGACCATCTGGTGGCCTCTGAATCATAACGAGATTTATGGAGTATTTTTTTCCGTCTATCAACAGGAGTAAATTTACTGGTGGGAACAGAGAATGGATTGTGGCTGCTGGACAGAAGTGGGCAAGGAAGAGTTTATTCGCTGATTACAAGGAGACGATTCCAGCAAATGGATGTTCTGGAAGGACTCAATGTGCTAATTACTATATCAGGTTAGTTCAGTGTCTAAACGTGTCTGACCTGTATTGGAGTGGAAGCAATTAAAAAGAAGAATTAGGTCACAAACTAGGTTGAGGAATTTTCTATTACAGAAAATCACAGGACGGGTGTTCTTGTTAACAGGAAGACTTGCTCCAATTTTTAGCAGTTACGTTCTCATTTCAGAGAGGCTTTGGGATATTTCGTTACCTGGTTAATGTGTAAAATGGTTTGTGGGAAGTATGAAATGTTGCATATCCTTAAAATTAACTGGTTCTCAGCAAGTTATGGTTTGTCAGCCTGTTTGCTCATTTCTGTGATGGGTGGGCATCTATCTAAGTGCACTCCTATTAAAATACCATTAAATAACCTCATTCTGTGTTCAACGAGATGCATGAGCAGTAACACGAGAGTGTTCTATATTGTGAAAAGCATCAGTAACGTGAAATGGAGTAGTGTCTCCAACCTCTGTTCACAAACAGCTTGGACTCTGCTCTGCAAGGTACCCAGGCCCCTGTTCCCTATGGATGGTAGTGCCCTCAGAGGATGCTTAGTACATCACAGCGTCAGAGATACGGGTCCAGCGAGGAATGGCAGCTCCGTGTCTCGTACCCAGACTCACCGTGGTGGGCAGTGGCAAGAGCTGTTTGTCCCAGATTGCCAGGTCCAGTGGATTGTGCGACACAGTCCTTCTCTTTATATGAACCTGCCATCCTAGGCTGCTGTTGAGTGTTTGCATTTATGAACTAAAACAACAGAAAGACTGGCTGAGACGAAGGATGACAAAGTAATTCTCACCTGAAAAGGCATCCAAAAGAGAATAGCTATTTGTAATGAAGATTGTCAGTTAATCAGAACTAAATGAGACACTTACTCAAAATGGCCATTGTAGGCCATACCTGTGTTCGTTCCTTCACACCAAAGAGTAAATGCGAGGTAGTGTGATTATTTCTGATGATACACGTGTCTATACAGACCTATTCTTTGGCCTAAGGGAAGAATTTTAGTCAGGTGTGAATATCCTGCATGAAACTTGAGTCACAAGGTAGGTTCACTGTCAAATGCCACAGGATTGCTCATGTTCCAGTCCCCCCCTGCACGTCACCATCACCAGGGCTTTTCTTTGGTGCTGTTCTCTCACTTGACAAAGCACGAAGCCCCGCTGTACTCAAGGTCACAAAACTTTGGCTTTTTGTGGGAGAGTTAAAGTGCTGTATCTTTTTTTGCAAATCCTAGGAAAGAAGAATAAGTTGAGGGTATATTACTTATCATGGCTGCGGAACAAAATTTTGCGCAATGATCCAGAGGTGGAGAAGCGGCAGGGCTGGGTGTCTGTGGGGGACCTGGAAGGCTGCGTACACTACAAAGTCGGTAAGGACTTCTTGGTTTTTCCCTTGGAGAGCTGCTTAATCGTACCTCTGCATCTTGTGACACCAGCAGTTTTGGTCAGCTCTGTCAGGAGTGTATTGGGCTTAATGTCTCCGAGTTCTTTCAGACCTTGTTTTACGTGGCAGATGCTTTGCTCCCTGTCATTCCAGGCAGCATCTCATCTTGCAGCAGTTACCGGATGATGCTGTGGGTGTTTCCTGTGACGGCTGGAAGAAGGGAGAGCCAGCCCTGGTCTGTCGCTCAGTCAGTGCTTTAGAATTTCTGTAGTTACTTAAGGTTTGAGTTAGACTGATGTTTTCCACCTCCTTGCTATTCAGCTTTCCTCCTGGCCATGAGTAACTGCTACAAAACCGGACTAATAATCACATTCGAGGGATGTCCATAGGTAGATCAGATTGCATGTGCTACAGCTCATCCCTGTCTCCAGATCATGAAAGACCTAAATACACCTTTGTTCAGACTTACTCCCTGGACATGGTGCTGTAGCAGTTGAAAAACCATCTTGCTTTTATTTGACTTCCAGGCAGTTCATTCTTGAGGATGAACAAGAAGTTCACTCCTTCACACCATTCATTCTTGAGGATGAACATCAGGATGGTGATAGTTCCTGTTGTTTAACTGCATGAGGGGGTGTGCTGTGTAGCACGAGTTTTGCTTTGGTGAACGACGCTACACGAAAGTGGCACCTTTTGCAGAGTCAAACAGGAAAATGATAGAGGAGTGCAGGAGATGGCGAGGTGGCTGGCTCTCATAAATGACTTGCTTGACCTTTCTTTGCTTTTATATCTCATGGCTTGAAAAGTGGCAAGGGTTAAATCCAAGAAAGAGTGTGAAACAGATGCGTGTTGGTACTTTCTTTGTGGTTATACCTAAGCACCCAGGTGTTGCACTTCAGTGCTCGCCTTTGGGTTTGGTGTGGTTTGTTGGTTGCTTTTTTTTAAAGTTATACTAAAATTAGGCAAACATTTGGGGAGAGCTTCTGTGTTTGCCTATGACAAGCCACTCTTACGTCTCTGACAGAAGAGCTGCTGGGTTTCTTTCTGTTGGTGAATGTTCTTGTATCTTCACCTCTGGTTTTACAGTCATTTGTCCGGGCAGAAGAGGAAAGGGATGTGCTGTTCTGCATTTTGGTGGAGTTTCATTTCTTTTCTTTCTCTGCCTGTGTGAGATTTTCCTGATCAGTGTCCATCTTCATCCACTCTTCATGCCTCTGCAGTGTGTTTGGGCTGGCGTGAACTGCTCCTTTTGTAAGCAGCAAGGGCTGATCAAGCCCTCCTCCCACAGAAAAGAAACCTTACTCAGTAGTGTAACGCCTGCATCTTGTAGAAATCCCTGCCGAGCAGACACTGAACATAAAACCAAGGGTGAATGCATTGGGTTATGATACCCTGGTGTTCTGTACCCAGAGTAAACGCTTGTCTCTGGCAGAGTGAAAACAAAAGGTACAAAGAGGCCTGAATTGTCAATGAACGATTATTTATTTAATCTTGATGGGCCCAACATGACCTCAATCAACTTAGAGAAATTGCTCATCTCTTACATGCTTACTCATCTCCGAAACATGGGAGTCCTTCACCCACACTGGCATGGGGAGTTTTAACCCCACGCGTGAACAGTGACATGAAAATTCATCCTACAGAGTGTAACAGAACTGTTCAGCCAACAGTCACCACTCCTTCAGGAGTAGCTTACTCACAGCCAGCAATGTCAGTGTGTGTTCACACTTAAACAGTAAGGTAGGTTGGCTTCGCTGCAGGGTCAAGACTTCTTTGTATGACTAGTAAGATATATTAAGATGTATATATTAATAGGTGTATGTAAAGCAATGTATAAATGTTAACAGTCATCTGGCTTTACTGAGAATAAATTACCTATAGGTTTTCAGTCAAGGTGTTGGCACTGGTGATATTGAACACTGATGTCCAGAGTCCATTATTCTCCCTCGCTGGATAATGTCTGCCTCTACAAGTAGTCCGCTGAAATTATTTCCTGTGATGAGATGGTCTTTGATTTAAGTGGCTGTCTGGTACCTAAGGAATTGTTCTTCTTGTATTACAGTAAAATATGAGAGAATCAAATTCCTTGTAATTGCTTTGAAAAACTCAGTGGAGGTTTATGCTTGGGCTCCAAAGCCTTATCACAAATTCATGGCTTTCAAGGTAAGTGAAACTTTGCTTTGGTTCAGGTGTATCGCTGTTTCTCACTGCCTCTCACCTGCCCTTTGCTTCTGCTTTTTGTAGCTTTGTATAACATTTATTTCTAGGTAAAGATAAAATGAGTATTCTTGTAAAGAAAATGTAGCTCCTTTGACATGCATTGGAGATGGCAGGCGTAAAACTGTCACGGCCGTGATTCTGTTGGATGTGAATAACGTGTTGCAGTGCTGGGCCAAAATGTGCATTTGAGTTCAGAGTTGTTGCTGATCTCTCTCAAAAGAGGAAATTGGACATGAATGGTACTCAGCCGAATTTTTACTGTGTCCATCTATAGAGTCTGGATTATTTTCAGAACACAAGAGGATGATCCAGCTCTCCATGCAGCTCTATGGATGACGGATATTTAGCTCATTAAATACAGCATATGAGTAAAGAAAAATAGTTGTCTGGCTTAGGAGTTTTGAAGATTCCTAAGATCATATGTGCAGGTCTGTAAACAAACAGCTTTATTGTGTTACACGGTGTATTTTTCTTTTTCCAGTCCTTCACCTCACTTCATCAAAAACCACTGTCAGTTGACTTGACCATTGAAAATGGACAAAGGTTAAAAGTTATATATGGCTCAGTTGTAGGCTTTCATGCTATCGATGTGGACTCTGGATCTGTGTATGACCTGTACCTTCCAACACACGTAAGGAACTTCAAAGAATTCTGTAAATACCTCTGTTCCTCGGGCTGTATATTGGTGGTGATCAGGTTGAGAGCTGTGCTGTATTTCAAAAGCCAGGGTAAGAGAATAATTACTGTATGCCGGCTAATAGAAAACCACTTTTCACATGCTGCTTTAACACTGAAGTTCAGCTGGAAGGCTTTTAACAGATTTAGATCATCAATTTTAATGGTTTAATGTCAGGGAGCCTATTTTATGGACAGTAATATTTATAATTGATTTACCCAGGACTTCTCAATCAAAGACACAATAATATCTACATGAATTTAGGAGACTCTTACAATCTGACACTGCTTTTCAATCTTGCGAACAAGCTGATTAAATTGTCACTGAATTGACCTGAAATTTGGCTTGGATTACAAAGACTGTTGCAACATACTTAAGTATTGATCCACTGCACTGTTACCCTTGTGCTGATCAGTACCTGTAGCCAGAGGAGCCAGGGACACACGTGCACCCACGAATAATCCCAGTACAGAGAAACCTGGGGGTTTTGGCCCAGCAAGGGAGTGGGTTCCCATGGCTCCAGTCTGATGGGAGGCTCTTGGCAAGGAAGCTTCTGTGCACGCTTGGAAACCTCCCTGAAGTCAACAGAGCTCCACAGGGGCAGAGGGTTCACTCATCCAGGTGCCACAGCCTCCGTGGCAATTGCCTCCAAGGCAATGTGTCCGGGCGTCACGCTCTGGAGGTCTGAGGAAGCCTCATCCCAGATCTGCATGTTGCAGCCTGTGCCTTCAGCCCTTTTCTTTTGTGACTTCTTTTTTCTCCACACTCAGCCCCACATTTTCAAACCCAATGAAAACCCATGCCTCCTGGGCAAGCCACTTGGTAACTCTGCTGCCTGACAGCCTTCACGTTCTGTCAGACACGTGTTTGATGGACGCGGCGTTTGGGCATGGCTGTTACGTTAATTCTCTTAATTAAAAACTAACTTTGTAGCTGTACGGAACAAACTGTTGAATCACCTGCTAAAAGCTTGTGCTGTTTATTTCTGTGATGGTTTTTTTTTTAAGGGATTTAGTTTTGTTAGAGGGTTTCTCTAATCTGCCCATTAGTAGCTTTGTTAACTGTACAACTATGAAAACTTCCCATCGGTTTATCAATCTAAGTGTGGTGCCTGCATATCATCCCTGGGAGCTGGTTGCTAAGCAGGGTGAATAATGACTTGTCAAAAAGATCATTAGCATAATTGCCCAAGATAAGAGGATAAGAAAGGCAAAGGAAAAAAGTGAACCTTCTTAGAGGCTCTGGTTTTTCAGTGGGCTGCAAATACAATTATGTACCTGAGGAGAGAGATTTCCCAGGTGGCTGCCCTGAATATGTGGGGCACCTCTAAGGTTGACTCCATCTGTGTGTGCTTTTCAACCAGAAGTTAGCACGTACTAAAAATACCTTTTCCCTTTAGAGTCTTAGACCTGAAATAAATCTGCTGCTACGGTGGCTCTTTTTTTTTTTCGGTATTTGATGATGTTAAAAAGCATCTGCTAGAACTGGGGAATTCTCTCAAGGAGCTTTGTGGTGGCAACAGACCAGACTTTAACAGGCTGACTTTAGATACTCTTGCTTTCTGGTAGCCTCTTTTCCTGGTTCCCCACCTCTTTCTTCATCTCTTACCTGCTTCGATTGCTCATGCGAGTACCAAGGCAACGCATTAAAATTGCTCTGCGGCTCTGGATACCCGTTCTAGTGTTACGGATAGTTGTTGCGGAGGCACGGAGTCAAGTGGTTGGCCTGAGTGTATTCAAGTGGGCAAGTACAGCTTCAGTACTTCTTTTACTGTTCATTGTGCCCTGATGGTGTGCATAAATGTATGTGCTTGAAGGGAAAAAAAAGGTCTGTGTGTTGCTGGCTTGTGAAAATGATGTAGAAGCTCCAGTCATATTGCTTCCTGTAAAGATATTAATTGTAGTGGTTTAATTGACGATTTAACATCCTGCTGCGAGTAGCGCTTTAAGCAAGGAAATGCTGTGTTACTGTTTTTTTAAGGCCGTCCTTTTTTGTTTCAAAAACGCTGTCACAAAACCCCACCTTCATGGTTATGTTCTCAGACTTTGTTTTTCACTTGGGACATGTTGGCTTCTGGGAGAGGTTCTGGTGCATTGAGCAGCTGTTAGAATGGTTTGTGTGAGTGAAATGCACTGTTCTGTGGCATGCAGAAAATGTGCGCTGAACAGCATTTAAAGGGGGAACTATTTTAGTGAAGGAAGTGGGAAGGCAAGGACAGAGAGTGGCTTGTATTTATTTGAGAGGTCCAGGTAACTTTTCAGCTTGCTGTGAATAATGTTAAATTTACAGGGTTTAGCTTGTGAGTGAGGACAGGGAATATCATGGAAAGTGAAAGCAGCGATTTCCTGGCGTGTGGAGGCTTTTGTCCTTCCTCCATCTTCTGAAATAGCCGTGAATTAAGATTTATTTTACCTTTCTCCTGTTTACACGATGCAAGTGTTTTGTGACTGAGGAAGTAAATATTATTGTGTCTCGGTGGCTCCATGGCTTCTTGAAACCAATCAATACGGGTAAATATGAAGTGAAATACGGAACGGTGATTTGCTTGCAAACCTCCGGTCATGTCACAGGGGGAGGAGAGGAGAAGGCCCGTTTCAGAGGCAGGCTAGCAGAATGCACAGCCTTTCTGAAAACAGCCATTTCTTTCACTTTCCATGAGCTGGGGTGGTTTGTTTTACTGCTGTGGCGAGCTGGTTAGATTGATGTGCTCACTAAAACGGCAGTCCGTTCTCTGATACAAATCTCAGTACAATGTGGTTCTAGATCCAGGGCACTATTCGCCCACATGCCATCATCATCCTCCCGAACACCAGCGGAATGGAGCTGTTACTCACCTATGAAGACGAAGGCATCTACATTGATATATACGGGCATTTCACAAAGGAGACTGTTCTACAGTGGGGAGAAATGCCAGCATCTGTAGGTATGTATGGAAAACAGCACTTCTTAAATGTAAGATACTGCTGCACGGAGCCTGACTTCATTATGGGGTTTGTATCCGTACGAGAGTGGTTGTATGGCACATGAACAACTCCTGAGCAAACCCGATGTGTGAAGAGTGAAAAGATTTAAATATGTTTGTGTTAAGACAGCCAGTGACTGCAATAGGGCCGCCTTAGCTTGTATTCCTGTCGCACTGTTCATCACTTCACCCATTGACTGGGCAACCAGACTTCCCCGAGGATGCAGCGTACCACTGGTTTTCACAGAGAGAATCCCGTTAACTGCAAAGGGAAAAGGGTGCTTGTTTCCTGCATTGATTGTTCACAGCCCATAGCCTTTTATGTAAAAATTCACAACTGTAGAGAGGTCAGCTATTGAAGAGGTCTGTGACTGCTGTCAAATGGCCCCTTAATTTTATCACGTTAAATTCAGCATTGCCAGCCCAGGGTATTTCCAAGAGGTTCTCGGTCTCTCCGTGCTTGCAGTCAGCGTTGTAGGAGGGGATTCTGACGGTGTGGTAGCCAGGACAGCTGCTTGTTTCACCTTCCCCAGAGGGCTTCAAGTTTAACGGTGTGGGGAAAACCAAGAACACCACAGGCAGATTTTTGTTTTTATTATTTGTTGCTTTTAATTTCTTTTCTGGCTCACTCCTGTTCTGCATCTTAAAACAAACATGCCAACAAACAACAAAAGCCCAAGACACTCAGACTGTGCCAAAGCATGTTATTAGCTTGGCAGAAACTGGATGCCACAGTGAAAAATCGGGGATGTTCACCTCTCTCCTTTCACTTCTGGCTGAGTAGTTTCAGGAAAAGTCCATTAAAATCAGTGGAATAACACCCTTGAGTAAACGCCAGGCCAGGTTAGACATTGGTACAGTGTTTCCATAAAATTCAGCAACAAAACGGCTTCAGTTTAAAAGAACAGGTAGAAGGTTTTAAGCTAACTATGTAGCCTTTCCCTCCCTTCTCTGAATAGCCCTGTCTCCAATTTTCAGCCCATATTCAGAGCTATAGGGTGTAATTAAAATACGTCAAGCCAGTTCTCCATTTTTTTCATAGGAATATCTAATGGTCTTTGATATGTTGAAATTTTACATTCCCCCTGAATTAATGCTGGAAACACCAGAAGAAATAATCGGTAATCAAAAGCAGTTACTCAGCCAGGATAGGAAGGGTTCTGATGAGAAGTACTGAATGTAATTGGAAGCTGCACTGGTGAATTGTCTGAAGGAGACAGCAGCATTCCAGCAGCAGGTCGTTACGGGATGGGCTTCCTTTGGCTGCTGAAGTTAAGTAGCAAGTTTACTTAACACAAGGATTTTCTTCAAACTGTAATGTTTTATCCGCCTTAGGTTATGCATATATGATACATGATTTTCACAAATTATTAAACTCTCCTTTTGTTTTCCCACATGTACTTCATTGGTTGGAACTCCTTTGTCCTGCCTTGGGAAGAAACAATCGTATATTGATATATGTGTCCTGCCAGAGATTAAACCTAATCTCATGCTTAATAGTTTTCAAACCATGGATGCTACTTGTAACTATTGCAGGCTTTTCTGGCTGCATTATTTTTATTATATGCTGTGTCCTGAGGTGAGGACTCACTGTTCCTCGATGGTGTGTTTCAAAGACAGATGATAGATATGGAACAAAGGGCTTTCTTGCATCAATCTCATGTTTAATACTTTTCAAACCGTGGATGCTATCTGTAACTATTGCAGGCTTTTCTGGCTGTATTATTTTTATTATATGCTGTGTCCTGAAGACTCACTGTTCCTCGATGGTGTGTTTCAAAGACAGATGATAGATATGGAACAAAGGGCTTTCTTGCATCCCACTGTAGAAAGGGGGACATTGCAAGAAGGGTTGCGTAGATCTATGACTTCTACTCTGGAGTTTGCAGTTCGTGTCACTGCGCACTGATGACTCTCACAGCTTTTCCATGTGATCTAGATAGAGTTGGCAGGAAAGCCTCAGAAGTGGACCAGAGAGAGCTTAACTCCTTCTTCCTAATGCTGCTGAAAGTACTGAATCATCAAACCCACAGATACGGGAGAGAGATTCGTGTAGCCTGAAAATCACACTCAACGTCACTAAACATTTCCTTGTGCATACCCAGCTGGCACTGAAGCGAATGCAGCTTCACCCCTTTGGACCAGCTGAATATGTGATCCTTTGTGCTGGTTAATTACTCTAATTTAAAACATCCTTTGGTACACATCTGGCTAGGCGTGACAGTCTCAAAGTTGATTACATCTTAATATGAGGAATGCCATTTGGACACTCAACTTTCACATGCTCATGCAGCTATTTCCCCTGTTCTTCAGCACACCACTATGATAGCAATTCGCACGGGAAGCTATCAGTACAAAACTGCCTCAGCATTTTTGTTACTGTGTTTTAGGGCAGTTAAGTAGGAAGAGGGTGAAGATGCTGCTTCTGAGTGTGGCATCCTGTCTGGTGAATTTTACTGTATAGTTGGAAGTCTTGTCTGTGTGAATAGTTTAGATTTTCTCTGTAGTCAGTCTAGAGACATGGGCACCACCAGATGGTGCCCAGCCAGAGAGAGGTAGGACAGGTATAATGAAACATCCTGCTGAGGAAGCAGAGGGTGAGCTAGGGGAAATGTTTTAGATGGTAAGGTTAGGAGAGCTCTTTGTAGAACTTCTCTGAGGGCTCAGAAAGCAAGACTGGAGGTTTTCTCCAGAAGGAAAGGTGTCTGTCTCCATCCATCCCTCCATCCATCCCTCCATCCATCCCTCCATCCCTTTCATTGCTTATGCTTCTGCAGATTCCACAGCTAAAGGAAGGCAGTCTCTAAACAGCCCTCTCTGTTGTCATTTGAAAATCTTCCACTATGTTAGCATGAGAACCCTTGTGTTTCTGTTGCTGCTGCAGCACTTCTGGTATCTCAGAAATGGATTTCTTTGGAACAGAAATTGTCAATCTTTGCGTTGTGGTACAAGATTAATTTGACTTCTGATTGGAATTGTGTTTCCACTGAGAACAAATTAACCCAACCTGTAACTCAACACACAACTCAAAATTTAACCTGAGCTCTGTTAACTATCATTTAAATAATTGCTTCACACAAGCTCCTCTTAATTTTCTCGATCCTTTGAAATTCTTGGCTCCAGACAAAAACATTAACTCTTATGAGCAAAGTGTGAATAACTGTGTTATGTGCACGGCCAGACTTAGGGGGAACTTGAAACCTTCATGAAAGATCCTGTTTTCCTGGACCTGTCAGACTTCTGGAGGTCTGCAGTGGGTCTGTATGAGCTTATTTCCAAGTCTTCACTCTGCGTTTCAGAGACAGAAGGGTCTTGTGTTGACCTCAGGGTGCTCTCTAGCCATCCTCTGCTCATTTCTTAATTTCTTTAAACAATTCTTCTGAAAGAAGACTTTTGTGGTTGGTGCAAGTATCTTGACTACAAAAAATGAAAACCAGTTTGCATTGCAATTGATGGATTTAGGGCAGGGAGTCTAAATACAGCTTACTCTCATAGTCTTTAAGCTGGGACCTCTGTGACCGATCTGTTAATAAGAAATTGGAGAGAGGAAACTCAAATCCCAAGGGAAATTAAATTTGTAGAAGTACTCTATGTTTAATCTGAAAGATATTTCACATATATAAGGCTAAATACAAATATAGCTGTAATATTTTCTTTCTATAAAATAGAATTAACAAGGGGTTTAAGAAACATCAAGTCAATAAGACCTGGGAGCACTTTTGCCCTTTAGTGTGAGTAATTAGTTACTTACAGTATGTGCTCTTATCCCCAGAGTGGGGAGTCAGTAAGGGTCCTTATTTCCTTTGCCCTGTACACACTGGTAGAGAACACCACACTTCCCAGTTCTTGAAACAGTTGCTGTCCAGCTCATGCACAGAAAATGCCTGCTCATATCCAAATGACTCTTGCTGGTCCAATCTCCTGCACACTTTTTCACCGGGAAACAGCAAAAAGCATTCAAACAAGCAAACTGCCACCCCAGATGCATTTCTGGGTTGGGTTATCGGTTCTGCTGGAATAATTACAAAGGAGTGAGAAACAACTGGGAGCAGAGAAGCTTTGGAACAGAGATGCATGGAAACAGACGTTTAGGAAGAAAAAAAAGTAGTCATAGATTTACTCTCTGCTTGCTTGGGGTGGTTAGGGAACTGTGTGTGTTAGCCCTCTGTCCAGTACAATCTAACCAAAGCATACAGCAGAAACGCACCTGCCTTCCACGGCCCATTTCTTAATTTGTCCACTTGTGACTTTATTCAGCCTCAGGTTTTTTTTCCTTCTTGATGCTGACTCTGTAGCCTCTCTCATGTAGTAAAAGTTCTCCACAGCTGTGACTGGAGGAAGAAAAATACCCACTTCTATCCAGGTAACATATAAATAATAGCAGTAAAACTATTTAACAGAATTGCACTGACTCCTTTCTCCATTTTTCTACCCAAAATTGCTTAACTCTGGAGACAGGAAGTTTTAAAGTGTGTGTAACAGAAGTACATGCAAGCAGTGAATCAGTCCCTAATCAGTGATCAGCAGCAGCACTGGAGAGCCTGGGGCTGGGTTTCAGTGGGAACAAGCTTTGCTACATCACAGGACACTGCTGCTATCTCTGTGGGTTACTTCCCTTCCCAGTCCTCAGCGTGTCACCCTTCCATTTGCCTAAAAACAAATAGGCGTGCTTTCCCTAAAGAATGGGGAACCAAAGTCATGATTTTGTAGAGCATACTGGGTTTGACTGCAGGGCCAAAGAAGGGCTCTGTAGAAATGTACTCAGTTTTAAGATCTGTATGGACTCTAATAGCTGCGATCTTTTACTGTCAGCAAAGCCATCGCTGGACATTCTCCTTTTAATGTTCATGCCCAGCTGCATGACTGCCTGAAGCAATTTTCTCAAACATGTATACAGAAGCAAAATTCAGTAGCTTTTGGCATTGAATTTTACCTATGCATATACTGGCTGCAAAAAGGAATTTGGTGAACACGCACTTTTTCACCCTGTGAAATGGAGTTTGATATCATGACTTGTGCATGCAAAAGTGGGTCAGACACTTTTAATTCATATTCAGTTTGCTCATTTCAAATTGCTTGGTTCATCTGGAATCAGTTGCCCGGGGAATTTTTGGAGTCTTCATCACTAGAAGTCTTTAAGGTCAGGTTAGACAAACAACTGTCAGAAGTGATACTGATGTGGCACAGAGATATGGATGGAACAGAAGGTGCATTAAAGCCCTTTCCTGTCCTATTTCTGTAACACTCGTCAGAAAAGCCCAACTGCATGGTATTTTGCTAAAAGCTGGCCTGATCCTGCTCCCATGCAGAGGTCAATTGGAAGAACTGCTTAGGGCAGTGAGCCACGTTCAGTGCACGAGATCAGAAAAGGGATTTCTAGAGAGAAAGAGTTTAAAGAAGAAAAGAAAGGTTAAGGGAGGTGAGATTGTAGCTCGTGCCTGGGTTCTGTGGTACCAAGCGCTCTCGTCTCATTCAGACTCTGCATATGCTACTGGTGTGAGACAGATCATTAGTTCATTGCAGTGACACTTCATAGAAGTTCATGGATCAAATGTGGCTCAGTAACGTCTGTCACCTTTCCTGTCTCCCTGAGCCATTTCCCCTTGAAGCAGTCATTTCCCTGAATGGGGTCTCAAATTAAACAGGAAATACCAAGTCTTGCCCCATGTTTAGAGTGTTGCTAATGCTTTCACGATGTTAAGAAACTGATTTTGAGCTCACTTTGCTGTACTAACTTTATGGCATATATTCTTTGATGTCCAGGGAGTAATGCTGGTGTAAGTGGTGCAACAAGAACAACAGTTCATGCACAACTGTAGATGTTTTAAGAGATGCGGCAATCTGGGTAAGCAGGGGAGCTTCAGGTAACTCTGAATGACTTTGTTACAGTACATTAAGGAATATTGGCACATCAGTCTGAGTCACTATATGTCCTTTCTGCTGAGCTGCTGTCCAAAGGACCAGAGTGGCTGTCTAAGTCTAGAGTGGCTAGAAACCAATAGTCTTGCATTTTTTGTAATATAAACACCCTTATAAGCTGCCAGCTGGAAGCATAGGGTATTTTTATCCAAAGCATGTTGAGGTGGAAAGTGGACTCAAAACAACTATTTCCAAGTTGCTCATGGTATACGAGATTTTTTTTATGGTGTTTTAGGACAGTATCAGAGAGAAAATTACACAGACTCCCAGAATATGAGGAGTTGGAAGGGAGCTTCAAAGCTCCCCCAGTGCAACCCCTGCCAGAGCAGGATCACCAGAGCAGTCACACAGGAACACGGCCAGGGCTTTGGGTGTCTCCACACAAGGAGACTCCACAACCTCTCTGGGCAGCCTGGGCCATGCTCTGCCACCCTCACACTCACAAAGTTTGTCCTCATCTTCAGCTTGAACCTCCTGTGCTCCAGCTTGGGACCATTGCCCCTTGTCCTGGCATTGGCCATCCCAGAGCAGAGCCTGGCTCCTTCCTCCTGACACTGCCCTTTCCCAATGGATCCCCAGGAATGAGGGCACCCCTCAGTCTCCTCTGCTCCAAGCTCAAGAGCCCCAGCTCCCTCAGCCGCTCCTCAGCAGGAGATGCTCCACTCCCTCCAGCATCTTTGTGGCTCTGTGCTGGACTTTCAGCTGGCAAGTTCTCAGTAATATTTGCCATCTGGTAGAGAATCAGTAGCTGACCTTGGTATATTTGTTTTATTGTGGTCCTACTATAATGCTGCTTGGAGATCAGGTCTCTCCTGAACATTGTAGTAGTGGTCCAGTCATCCAGGGGTTTCTATCCCAGATGACTTGGAGGTTGCAACAGAGCCTAATGAAGCTGTTACTGAGAGCTGCAAGGATGCTATCAAATTGAAATCTGCCAAAGGCATGGATATAGCTGATACAGACAGAGCATACTGACAACTTGAGTACAGATTTCATGTAGTGGAAAAGGTAAGGAGACTCATGAGTGGACTAGGAATAGCGTAGCCATAGAGTGATGTCTTTATATACACACCTGCCTTGCTGTCCCAACCCCACACCCCCAGAAGCATGGTGTGCCTCTTTCTGTTGTGTTCAGACACAAAGTTTGAAAAGGTTAATGTGGTGCCAGTTGTTACAAAAACAGCAAACGTCTGAGTATTGTATCATGTTATCCTCTTCACTTTACGTGTCATCTGGGCCTACCTTTTTAGGTACTAACTGCACATTGCATGAGTGCTGCCCTGCTGCTCGTCATGCTGCCAGAGGTGTTAATGAGTCTTCCTCACAGCCTACAGCAGTACTGTCCCGTTTTGCAGCCTAGGAACTGAAGGATAAAGATTGAAAAAAATGTATTGATTTCAGGTCTTTGATTTTTAGAAAATTCTCCTCTCCCCTTCTCTTCTCCCACTTATCCTCAGTTGCTCACTGCTGGGTTGCTTTTCAAACAGGGTGGTTTCTTCTTTTCCACATGACTGGGACACTGGGAAAGAACTTTCTTCTTTCAGCTCTAGTGGCGGGGAAACCTTAAGTGTGCATCAAGAGTAACTGAAAATCTACTGAACAGATTTAGGGGAAATTCACGGACTTTGAGGGAACTAAAATGACAGCACTGTAGCAAAACCACACATGTTTCTGAGATACAGTTTTCACACACTTGTTCTGACAAGGGAAAATGGGCAGAAGCTGCACGAAGAGAAATTCCAGTTAAGTATTAGGAAGAAATTTTTAACCATGAAAGTAGTGATGTATTGCAACAGGGGCTCAGAGAGGTGGTGAAATATCCACCAAAACATGTCTGGACAAGGCCCTGAGTAACCCTGTCTACTTTGGCCCTGCTTTGGGGGTGGCAGGTAAACACGGTGCACTTCAGAGGTGTCCTCCAACACTCTGTGATTCTAAAATACACAGTAGTAGTGTACTTCAGATTTATGTCTAGAGTACAAGGTAAGTCTGAGAGGAGAAAGTGAAATTTAGTTACTGCTCCCAAGGCTTTTTGTGTAAACTTAAAATACAAATAATTCAGAATGTATTCTTACCAAAGAGAAATGCTTCCAATCCATATTGACATAAATGAGGCGAGAATCAGTCTTTCAGCCGTTAAACAGTACCAAATACTTCTTTTTTCTTTTAGCTTACCTTCAATCTAATCAGGTCATGGGCTGGGGAGAGAAGGCAATTGAACTACGCTCCGTGGAAACAGGAAATCTGGAAGGAGTATTTATGCACAAGAAAGCACAGAAGCTAAAATTTCTATGTGAAAGAAATGACAAGGTACAGAGATGACTGCAGCGTGGTGACTTAGCAAAAATGAGTAACAGTTGACTGTGACACTAAGGCTGCTTCATTTTTGAAACTTTGTCTTCACACTGGTTATTTCTTACCCCTTGGTATAACTTCCCCATTGGAAGCAGATGTAGTCACTGACCTCACCAAGCACTCACTATGGATATTCTGCACTTTCACGCTACCTCACTTCAGCCAGCTCTGTTACAACTCCTCCTCCACCCAGCCTTAACTGATACCAGGGGTGGTAACAGATACAGACATTGCTAACTGGCCAGACTCCAGCACAACCAGCTGGAGGGCTGGTGAGCCAGCCCTGATAATGCCCTCTACATATATATATAATATATATAATATATATATGTATATATGTATTCTTGTATTTGGGACTATGGCATTTTCTCAGATTTTTTCTGTATGGCTAAAAATACTCTCATAAATGTAAACTGACAGTAGAATATCTTTTCTTTTTTTTCTTTTCCCCTTTCAAGGTGTTCTTTGCATCTGTACAATCAGGAGGCAGCAGTCAAATATACTTTATGACTCTCGGTCAAAACGTGCTATTCAACTGGTAACCCACATCAAAATGAAGGATGCTTTGAAATTCCCTGTAGGTATACACAAATTTGCACTTTTAACCTACGAAAATGTTGTCATCATTAACCTATCAAAATTCCTATTCTTTCAGTTAGGAAAGAATTCCGTTTACCTGTCAAAGTACTGCAAACATACTTAGTTTGTCTTCTAAAATACGTTGCAAACCAAGATGGTATCCACGGTGTTAGTAGAGAACAACTTCAGTGAAGAATGTAGCCAATGTAAGAAGCTCCTGCACTCTGAAAAGTGCACAGTTTCATTTTTACAGATGAGGTAATGTTGCTATCTTGAACCCAAGTCTCTTTCTTTTTTGGACAGCAACATCTGCAAGTAGACACAAAAGCAAAAACAAGTCGGGTGACACCTACTTTGTTTTGAATTGGGTTTTGGCTTGGTTTGCATTTTAAGCAAGCTGTTAGTGTTTCACCAAGACTTCACTTGTCCAAGTCTTATAACCAGTGGAAGAGCAACTGTTCACGACTGGGCCTAATGTGGATTGGGATACTCAAGAGACCGTACCCCGTGCTGTGCAGTCGGGTGCATTTTACTGTGGGGTTGCAAGAGCAGCTCCTTCTTGACATGTTCCCCACCTGGCAGAAGTCACAAAAACTGCAAGGGACAGACTTCATGTTTCTCTCAGGGCTGAATGCCTGAGCCTGTAGACACAGTTACTGTAGAACGTATTTGTAAAAATCGTCTAAATAGTAGTGTGACAAAATTATATATGCCTAAAGCATTATGGACCTGAACCTGTAACTTTTATGCAAACACGGGACCCTCATTCATGTAAGTTGATATAAAAGCACTACCCATGTATAAAAAGGTGTAGGATCAGGCACCTTTTGTTCCCTTCTTGCTCTTTCAGCATCAAGTCTTCAAGTATTTGTGTGTAAATATAATCTTTCCACAATGATGCTAAGATTAACAAATGTATTCTTAATATAGTCATGAGAATATCCAAAGAGTTAATCTATTATAAACAGAAAATATAAATAATATCAGGTGCTTTCTAGGCTAATTACATCTAAATAAAGCTGCATCCACTAGTGTTATTGGTGCCAGTGTTTCTGCATAAACTGTGTTCTCAGGGGCTTGTAACTTGGCCATAAAACTATACAGATATAATATATATATATACACTATATATAATCATGTACTATCATTAATTTGTAGGGTTTAATGCAATCCTCATGTAGCTGATTTTTGGATGCGCTTTGAAAACGTAAAGCATCAAACTTAATACAAAAGAGCTCATTCCAGACGTGATACAGTACAGATGATGCTGTAGGCAAAAGTGAAATCGCTAGCTACAGTGTTTGAAAACAGATATTTTTTTACTTGAAATATGCAATACTGAAAGGTGCAAGGAAAGTGTGTTGGAATATCTGGTTGTCTACCTCAAGGATGATGATTTAAAGTTGACTAAGAAGGGGAGAAATACAGTTCTTAAAACCGGTCGCTGTTTCGTGCAGCGTGTCGGGTTAGGTTACAGCTGACAGGCTGGGACTGACAGGTGCTCAGACTGCAGGTCAGCTCCAGAGCTGGTATCCTCGTCTTTGTCAGGGAATCAAAGCCGGGATAATCACCCTTCCCCCTTCCCTGTGTTGGCACCTCACCTGCTGCAGGCAGGTCGGAGATGCCTGCGCTGTTGCTGCCTCTGTTCTTCGGCTGTGTGAAGGACTGCACTTTCCAAAGTAGTTAACCTAGCACTTTTCACAAGCACTAGCTTATCTCAAAGTGTATAGTGGTTTTTTATGAAGTATTTTCCTTCTAAATGTTTTAACGTACAGAAAAATAAGCCTAAGGCCATACTAAAAAGAAAATATGTGCAGTCAAATACTCAAAGTGGTTCTTAATGTATGCAAGTAATCAGCTTGTGTGCATACTTAAAATCTGAGTGGTGTACTGTGCTGGGGCAGAGCTGTGGGAAAGCAGGAGGCCTCTGTCTATGTGTAGTAATGTTCCTACCTGTTGCCAGTGCTAGGACGGGGGCAAATGAGCAAAACATGGCTTGGCTCCCTGTGCTGCTGAACACTGCTTATTTTGTTCAGCTTTCACCAAAAAAATCCAAACATCCAAAACCAAACAAACCCACACCTGTAACAGAAACAGAGGTGAAAGTTATTACAGGCAAAAAGTAATTTGCAGACAATCAGAAATACAACTTACTTGCTTTTGACTTAAAACGTTTGAGAGACTGTGAAGAAAGAACAGCTTTCATCTTGTGCCCAGCAGGTGTGCAGAACCTGCTAGCAGAACTGCTCGTGCTGTAAGCAGTCAGGGATCCAGGCTGCCCTACAGTACTTTTTAAAGTGTGCTTATCACAGCAACCTCTGCATTATATGGGATGCATGTGATTTTTTTCCCCTCTCCCATTTTGATGTCAACAGGTAGGGAGCAGATTTTTTCCTGATGCTGGGCACTATTTAAAAAGAACAGTGGGAATTCAGAACAACCCATATCAACAGATTAAAGAAGCAAATGTGCTCAAACTTATTTAATAATACTGCAACAGAAAAGTGTGGCAGCAGGTTCACATGCTGTAAAGATGTTTAGTTCCACACCAAGAGAGCAGAAAAGTTCAAGAGAACGAACGTGCACTGTTAAATTGAGATTTTAACTTTTCATTCTGTTCCCTTCTACTGGCTCTCTCTTCTTTCTAGCTATGATTTAAAGGCAGTGGGTTGGATTTTTTTTTGCATGTAAAACCATTGGAATTATTGGGGTTACATCCATGTGTAAATACGGAAAGAATGAGGTGCTTAGAGGTGAATGCTTGTAAAGGATTTAGAAGTGGTATTGCAATAGCAGCTGGATGCAACAAGACGACAACTGTGGCATTTTCTCTTCATCAAGAGAAAATCAGAATGGTTGAAGATAAGAGCAAGCCCAGAGATGTTGAGAAGTGTAACAGAAGAGAGTGGAAGTGACTGAAGAGGAGGGAAAAGCTGAGGAAAATAAATACGAGTAGCCAAAGGGGAGGGAGTGGATGTCTGGAGCAGTGTATTGCTGTAGGAGGAATAAAAATAGGTTGAGATGTTAAGAAAGTAACCAAAGAAACGGGAAGGCAGCTGGAGTGACTGGGTGGTCTGAACGCTGAAGGAGTGTTCTGAGTAACTGTTCTGCTCGAAGCAAAAGTTCAAAAGCTGGAAGAAAAAAAATCCAGAGACCCAAGTTTATCCTGACAAATTTAACTATGCAAAACGCGTTTCAGATTTGTAGTTTCATCTGTGAGGTGTTTTTCTCGCTGCACCCTTTCATTAACTTTTAAAATCAAGGAGTGAACTGCCTAACAATGTGTTTTTTTCTAGTGATGTCACTTTGATGCAAACAAATGTTATAGGGGCAGAATGGTAAAGATTCACATCAGTGAAACCAAAACCCTTTGGTACATGCAGTAGCCTAATAGCAGGTGCTCTTCCTAATCTTGTATTTGCCAAAAAGATTGTGTGAATATGGCAGCAATATAGTATTGTATGTGCCTGCTTTCATTTTAGGATGGTGAACTCTGTTCTGCAGCCTGAACCTTGACAAGACTTTAAAACCTGGGAACAATGCAAGCTATGTACTCTGTGTTATGTATTGTTCCCTGATGTTGAAATTGTACAACTGAAACAGTAATAAAAAATACTCTGAAAATAAAAACTAGTATTGTGCTTGTGAAATTCTGTTATATTGGCATAAGCTACTGTAAAAATCATAGCAAGCTTTCATATTGTTTTCCAAATCCGGTCGGTATCCCTAGGGAAACATCTGCATCTGCCTATAGAGACAAAATGAATATATTCTCTTGCAGTGGCTAAAGATGTTGAGGTGACAGTGTAAGAGTTCAGCCTAGACAGAGTGCTGTAAGGGTGACAGCCAGCGCTGTGCTGGGTGCGCTGCTAATGAGCTTCACAAGCGCGTTCTGTGCTTTCGCCTTTCTCTTCACACAAATACCCAGTGGAACTGGAGCAGTGACAACCTGCAGTCGCTGCTGCTGCAGGAACGGGCTTCTATGCACGTGTGTCAGCCTGAATGCCAGCTCTGCCCAAGTCACTTTTCCTCAGGTGTGCTCATGCAGCCTTTGTTGCTGCGTATAAAATATATGGAATAGCAGGCTTCAACTTGCCCTTTCTCAAGATAGCAGCCAGGATCAAGCTAATACGTAATTCACTTAGTCCCATCCTCCATACACACACTTCATTCCAGCCCTGCATACTTCTAAGTCTGAATCTTTTTTTGCCAAAAGGCAATAGTGAGATGGCCACTAGATTTTTATCCAACATAAGAAAGCAACCCTTTTTTTAGAGTCTGCTAGGCAGCCAAAGAAAGCCAGGAATGGGAGGCATGAGTGAGCAGGCACTAATAAGGAAGATGCAGAATTCCTCTTCCTGGCAGAAACCGCCTCACCTTAAGAACGCTTCATACTCACTGTGACTTGGCCTTACAATTGCCCTGATGAAGTTTTGTTATCCACCTTGCACCTAAAGGCGTAGATGAAACAGTTTCTATCTCACCACCACAAAACACACTTTTGCAAACAGAACAATGCCAGGCCAAAGTGAAAGCATTTGGAGTTTTGTCTTACAGTAGGAAAAACTAAAATATCTTCTTTAATTTACAAACAAATTTGAGCTTCTTTTATTTGCCAAACAGTTGAGCTAGGCAGCAAGATGTGGCTACACACACACAATGCAAATTACATCATATATCAACCAAACTGTAAAAAGCTTTGTATCAGATACTGCTATTAGAGCTGAATCAAAAAGGCTTTTTATAGCTATTGCTATTAGAGCTGAATCAAAAAGGCTTTTTAATTTTAGCTTTTACATTTAGAAGTAGTTTGTTTCATGGTACCAAATCGCTCGAGAATGAAATTGTTTCTCCAAAGACCATCATAAAAGCTAGCCTGCAAGTTCAGTTCCATGTTTAGACAGCTGTATTAAAGTTAAATGGGATCTAAGCAAGCCTGCAACCTGTATAAAAGGCTTCTATAGAGTCTAAAGCCTGTGCAATAAATCAAGGTTCCACGTAACACAAGTGTAAGAGATCTCCCTGCTGGTAGCCCACCACTTTCTTAAAGTGCTCTTCAAAGTGCATAGAGCTGATTAAAGGGCAAGAGGATGTCTGCTGGGTAGTCACCTAAAATGTTATTTTAGCATTATTTAATTGCTTCCTGTTAATTTCTAGGTAGATTGAACAAAAGCATCTAAGGGATAATGGTGAAATGTATTAGAAAGGCTTTGCCATGTTTGTCCTCAAAACACTATGTTTTACTGTAAGCTTTATGTTCTTGCACAACAGCTATTTCTTTTATCTTTTATTCTTTTGTGCCTTTCATTTCTCCAACATACATTAAATGTAATGTTTAACAGAATGTAATAACGTCCCTCTATTCAGCATAGCCCAGTCCTCACTGGCACTGCTGTAGAGGCTAACTGCTCTTTTTCTTAAGGTGTGCTGTACATAAAAACTGAGATACCTGGCTGCTAATTACGTCTGAGAGTTTGAGACTATGCATTGATTCACCAGAGGTCGACACTGGTACAGTTCAGCATGCTTAGTTGTAGGTATTTGAAAAATCATGTATTGTCTTCAGTGAGCTTCTTACTGCCCCGATGGAACAGGCTCACCCGAACACACAGAGCTCTTAGTTTTCATCATGCTGAAACAGCCACCTGCTCCTCGCCATTCATTTCAACTGCTCCAAGTGTTTCTGAACTTGTGGTTTCTAATGCAGCCATCCCACTGCTCAGGTATGGCAGGGAGATTGCATCCAGAGGAACTCACACCCATAACCAGTCGTTAGAACACGCTGTTGACATGCACTCAGCAAAAGAGATTTACCCTGTTCCAGTTCTGAAACTGGTACGTTAGCTAGACCTCTGCTGGCGAGACAGAATGTAACAGGAACATGTTTCTGAGAGACACAACTATCTTGTAACTTGTTTATCCAAAATGATGAAGTATTAACTCTATTAATAGTCCATTGTCACTCCACAAAAGCTACGGCTTTCATAGTTTTCATGATTGAAACCAGAGTGACTTACAGCAATAAAAAATCCTGACAATGTACACATAGCAATTGCCTCTGCTACAAATAAAAACGCCTTTCTTCTGCAAGTCATATAAGCACAGACAAGAGTGGAGAGAAGCTGGCAACAGTTCACAGATTTCCTCTTTATACCTACAGATTCATTTCACAGCTGAAAAACTGTCTGCTCCACAGGTCTCCAGGTGAGGCTTGTATGTGATAGGAAATCACATCCTGTGCAACCTCAGCAAGATGTTTGATTGCTTTTGTTTCTTTAAATTGTAAAGGCCATTTTATCAGTCCACACAACAGACCAGGTGTTTACTGAGGAAAAAAAAAAGACACCACATTGGAGTTTTACTAAATACCCTGGGTTTCAACATAAACACCAAGAATGACTGATTTAAGTTTTCTTACTATGGAGTGCACTGTTACGTAAAATCCACAAACTCATGCCATTACTAGGACAGTCCAAAGACCAGAAAAGGCTGGGGTTTTATACCCCTTTGTCTAGTTCTTCATTTTGTTTTAAATGGTTCAAGCAACAGGCTTGCCCATTTCCCTAAGGCAAATGCCCCCCAATGGCAGAGGCAGTAGACGAGGAATACAGTCACAGAGAACTGCTTCTGGCCCACCATGGGACACAGCTCTGCCTAAGCTGCTGCCCCCCACTTTGGTCTTCTGGATTTGGACCTGTGATAATATAAATACTGAAAACTGCTTCTCCTGCCTGACCCTTTGTCTCTACCTCTCTCTCTCACTTTGTCCTGCTGCTTTATAGCCTAATGTTTCCTCTGATAGGGAAAAAAAATGCATGTATTAGCAAGTGCTAATAAAGTATTAAATACAAAGGTTTCCATCCCCAGAGGTTTCATTAATATCATAAGTGACCATGGTATCATAGGATGATCTTGATAGTAGCAATGGGATGAAAGTCAGTAACAATAATTTAAAAAGAAAGGTAAGGTCACACATTTGGGAACCAGTAGTAGGAATTTCTTCTCATAGAGGGAAACTCAGCCACTGGTGTTGGAAACAACAAAGGAGAAAGGAGACTCGGGAGACTTTTCAATGGCAGGATGACTGTGATTACCAACACACTACAACTATGAGAAGGGTCCATACAGTTTCAGGAGCTAGCACAAGAGCCCTCCATCACAACTAGGAAGGCATTGACAACAAGTGTTATGTATTCAGTTAAATTACAGCGGAACCAGGCACAGGTGCAGCACAAAGTCAAGAGAATCAAGAACCCGTCTGTTACTGGGGAGGGCGGCGGTGGCCATGGCGGACCTCACCGCCGAGGAGCTGGGGGCACCCCGGCAGCGCACCGCAAGGGGACGACGAAGCGGACACATGAACGGCCCTTCCGTACCGTAGCCCCGAGCGCGGCTCCTAACGCCCAAGAGGGGCAAGCCCGCCTGAGGAGCAAGCTCTGAGGCACCCAAAAGCGGCCAACGCCACCCACCACCC